>NW_017728950.1:72224294-72264410 GCF_001723895.1 Crocodylus porosus
GCAGGGCAGGCCCTACGAGGAGAGGCTATGGGACCTGAACCTGTTCAGCCTCCACAAGAGAAGGCTGAGGGGGAATCTAGTGGCCTGTTACAAACTAGTCAGAGGGGACCAGCAGGCATTGTGGTAGTCCCTGTTCCCCCATGCACTACCAAGAGTGACTAGGAATAATGGTCACAAGCTGGCAGAGGGTAGATTTAGGCTAGATATCAGGAGGCGCTACTTCACTGTCAGGGCAGCTAGGATCTGAAACTTCCGGTGGTGCTGGCTCCTACCCTGGGGGTCTTTAAGAGGAGGCTAGATGTACACCTTGCTGGGGTTGTTTGACCCCTGTACTCTTTCCTGCCATGGCAGGGGGTTGGACTCAATGATCTGCTCAGGTCCCTTCCGACCTTACAAACTATGAAACTATAATACCTCTATGGGGAATATACATCTTGGGTGTAACAATATGACTTTGAACAAACAGCCAACATATACCACCTCTAATAATAGGCTGAATAACACAGGTATGCTTTAAAGACAGCTTAGAGAAGGGTGACAGCATGTTTTTACCAAAGTTTATGGTCATGAAAGGAAGGAGAAAGTGCAAAGATATTTGTTGGAAAAAATGACTCATAAGTATTGCACTCTTTGCGGAGCTGTTCATCATTTGCAGTCTGATCAAATGATTTCAAATCAAATCAAATCAAATCTGATGAGAGGGAGAGGGTGTTATTAGAGACGTGTGTTTGTGGGAAGTGGGGAGGGTGCAAAATAGGAAAGTAGAGAATCAGGGAAACCTATCAAAATGGTGGTCTCATGAATCACTGTTCTAGTAGAAAACAAAAGTCTGCAGGTGTTCAGGCTCTTTCTCCTAGAGCAAAAATGGCCTCTTCAGGAGAAAAATAACCCAGGAAAAACCAGAGTTAAATTGCTCCTGGAAGAGTTTTTCCCATGAGACTGAACGTTTGCACACTTTCCTCTGGCTTAACTTCTCCTGGGGACTAGGAAGAGTGGAGCCAGGGGAAAGGCTCCCATGCCTTCCTGAGATTGGGTTCACCCACGTTTGAAGAAGCTGTGGAGGGCAGTGAGTGCACACTGAGGAAAGGTGTTCATGGACTGCTCTGACATCTGGCTCCAGAAGGAACAAAACAGTTGTCTTTTAGTCAGGAATTGATAACGTTCTTGAGCCAAATGTTCTGCTGGGGGTCACTGGGCAAACACCTTTGAAGTACATGAGCTGTAAAGCATTTATACCAACAGAGAATTTAGCCCTGTTTGTCAGAGGACAAACTGAACCATAAAGTCAGTATTAAAGGTGTCAAGATGCATTCTTTACCCTCCATTTGTAGTAAGGAACTAGTGAAAGGGCTACAGCTTCAAATGGCTCACAGGAGGTTCTTTGATGCCGTTTCAAGGGAGACATGGAGAAGGAGTAGGTTTTAAACACGTTATCCCCATCAAATCATGCCGCACAGTTGACTGTGAGTACACATAAGGTACATCATTTGTCTTTTAACCACATGCAGTGGAGAGAAGCACATGGACCCAAGGGACTGTTTGTGACAATCTGATTCAGTGCCTGAAGCTGTCTGTAAGCAAGGCCATGCCAGGTGTAAACCAAAACCATATGTTCTTTCCTTTGAGAGTCATTTGCTGCAGTGGATTTCTGGTTCAGCCTCTGCAAGCTTCTCCCCTGGTTCGGCCTGTGTAAGTCTCTCCCTTTGTGCGATTGCTTCACAGCTTTTGTCTAAGCATGCTCAGCCAAGTCAATCTCGGGTCATTGTTTGGTTTGGGCCTCATTCCATGTTTTGAAACCTGGGAAGGTGATGTGCATTATTTCAGTGGCAGTCCACAGTTAGACATGTTGTAAAAACTAAAGATCCTAAGTTCCACAGGAAATCAGGAATCATGTGGGGGAAGAAAAGACCCAGAAACCAACACGAAGAAATGATGGTGTGAACAGAACCCAGTGGACTTTCTATAGAAAAGTCTATTAACTCTATTTAGCAGTATAGCTGAAGTAGCAGCAGAGAAAAAAAAAACCATGCAACTCTATTCTGGTCAGAAATGTTCAAGGTACTTAAATGATTTAATCTAGTAAGAGCATTTTTCCCCAAATTTAAGGAAAATGTAATATTGAGCCTTTTTACAAGATCAGTAAAACTTTTGTGTGGGCCTAAATGCCACTTCAAGGTACTAGCTAGTGACCAGAAGAGTGGAGAGATGCATTGCTCCAGGGAGAACTTAAGACAGAAATTGTGTTTCAGGGTGTTCTGTACAAGTCTGGACAAATCACACAGGTTTTATTCCTTCTGTGCCCATCAAAAATTGGTGCTAAAGGAATTGCAGATTACAAGTAATCTGGCAGGACTTGCAGTGAGCATGCTTCCTCTGTATCCCTGAGGGCTGTCGAAGGCCCCTCTACATATGCAGGTAAAGGCGCAATGGGATCTAATGTGCAATCCTATTACACGAGTGGCAGGAGGCACAATTGTGGGATCTCGCATTAGATTGCATTGTGCCTTATTGTTGGCACAGGGAGGTCCCAGGATCCCCCTTCACCAGCTCTCATGGCTGTGAACCCCACAGCTGACAGGGCTTACATTGGGGACATCTGGGAGATTGCTGCCCCCACTGCATGCCTTGTGAGGTGCACAGTGGGGACAGCGGGAAGAATGCTGCTGCTGCTGCAAACCCCGTAGCTGGCAATGCTGCCCCCACTGCAAGCCCTGCAACCAATGGGGCTTACAGTGGGGCTGTGTTCTTCTCGCTACAAGCTCCGCAGCTGCTGAAGCTCGCAGTCAGGGCAGTGCCAGGAACACTGCCACCACAGTGAGCCTTGTCAGCTATGGGGCTGGCAGTCTGTGTTCATCCCTGCGGCTGGGAGCCCCTCAGTTGATGGGGCTCCCAGCGTCAGGGGAGCACTTGACCACGTGTTCAGTTAACGACATTATTAAAGCAAACTACAAAGTTTTTCTACATTTTTTGTGGAATAACATTGTAGTTTATTGCTTGTTTTATCATGCCATGAATTGCTTGAATGTGTAGCTGGGTCACAACTTAAGGCACGATTAACTGATTAATCATGCCTTAAGTGTAACATGTAGAGGGGGGTCCACATTACCCAGGATTCAGTTCCAATCTCAGACTGCTTAGCTTGCAAGATCAGATGGGAACAAGTGCATTCAGTCCATTTTGGCCACTCATTACCCAAGCTGATGCAGCTTCCTCTGTTGTGCTAGTGAAAATACTGTGGGTGTGAGCAATACCTCATCTCCTCTCCACCCACATTGAGATAATATAGTTGTCACTGGTCCTACTGTGGAGTGTGCTGTACCGTCTTCCCTTGCATTTCATAGTAACACAAGGCTCTGTCACAGTCTCTATTTTTTCTTCTTTTATAATTTAGAAAATATTTTTACAAGTTCTCCCTTTTCATTTAATCTTTGGGGTGATATGTATGTAGCCAACATGTTACATAATTCTGTGTGGGGGATATTTTCTTCCATGTGCAAAGACAGCACAGGAGGCTCAGTTTCTTTGCAAGCAGGTGAGAGAGAGGCTCAGGAGTTCAGATATATTTTCTCATAATTGTTATCCAAGGCAGACTACTATTTCTTATTTGGCTCCAGTTTCCATCTTCTCAAGATAAGAAGTACATTCTTAAAGTGAAATCAAATGAAGATGTTAGGCAGTTGAGGATGGTGAAAAACACTATTGTTTCCTTAAAAGCTCCACCCCAGAAAGACCTGACTTTATTATTTCTAAATATGTATTTTAATATTATTAGTATTTTTTCCATTGAAGACATTTTATTTAAAATCTTCAAACTTGTGGCATAAAACCAATCTTGGATTTGAAAAAAGCTAAATTAGTAGTTAGTAGGTGTCGGCAAATGCATATCCAGCTCATTCTGCCTCTGACAAGTAATTAGCTGCCCCCAATTAATCAGGATGAAGCAATATGTAGGCACTCTTTGAGAAATTAGCCTTTGGTTCTTGTAAATGATTCATGAAAAGGCAACTTCAGTTTTTTGCCAGCACAGAATAGCCACTTTCAAATTGCATAGACTTTAGTCAGTGCAGTAAGGATAAGGACATAGGATGTAACTTCATGTCAAACAGTTAGTCTGTCAAATACACAGGCAGTGAAATGGTTTGTACTCCAGTTTACTCACATTCATCAAAGGGCCCCGTCAAAGTGGATTTTTGAATTGGCGTAAGTTCAGCAGTTTCCTGACCCACAAAAATCACCATCTATTGGGTTCTGTGTATTAAAAAGATATTTCTAAATGTCATTGCTTTAGCTGGTTCCTTACAGTAAACGTAGTGTTCTCAGGTGCTACGACATACAATAATCTCCCAGAGCTGAATGCTCTTGATTACATGGAATGAAGTGGTTCCTACCATCAGAAATCACTTTGTCCTGATAAGAACCCCTTTCAACTACATCAGAAAAATAAGTAAGTCTTGGAATCTAACTGGTGTCACACAGAAAGCCATTTTAACTTGTTGTTGTAATTTCATATAACTGGATGCATGAAGCCTTCAACAACTTTTTACTCATATTACTTTGCGGTGGGTTACGATGAAAAGAAAATCAAAATTGTACCATATAAAACTGGATGCCAGAATCCATATTAGCTTAAAACTGAGCAGGTTAACAGAATGTGCCAGTATTTGCTGTCCTTTTTACAATCCTATAAATGTGGGTAATGTAATGCCTTTCCCTTCTAATCCTCCATATATGGTGGGAGTGAAGCAATGACAAAGAAGTCTTCTTCATATTAATCTGAGAATGCTGAGGTTCCAGTGGAGGTAGAAGTGTCTCTACAACGAAGAAAACTTAATAAAAGGTTGCAGTAAAATGGATTTTGGCCCTTTGTACACTGATGCATTAAAATAAAGAGGATAGCATGCCAAACAAAATATATATTGTTTTGTCAATCTAGTGGTACCATTGAGATTTAGTAGGTTCCAAGGTACAAGTCTAAGGAGTGTTTTCTCTAGAAAAAAATTAAAGGTTTTTTTTTCTTGTTATTCTCATCCTTTTCACGTGGTATTCTGTAAAATGCCATCCAACAGTGCAGCAACTTTAGATGTATATCCATTGTGCCAGCTTAAGAAATCCTCTTCCACGGTTTGTTGTGCTCTATATTTCATGATATAAAAAGTTGCACCATAACTTCTCCAAAAATCCTGCCCTCAATTCTTGAAGCTTTGCAAGTAAAATATATCTTCTAAGGACCTGAGTGATCAGTAATGACAAAAATAACATATGCATTAATATTTCACTTGATAAATTGCGAAGATCTATGCATTGCTTAAATTTGTCAACAGTACCTTTCCAGCAAAGTGCAAGGCATTTGAAAAATTACCTCTCATGTTTCAGGCAGAAAGGGAAAAAGCACTTTTTCAAACAATGAAAACATTTCCCTTATGGATAGTTAAACCAGAACCATGGTTTAAATTGGGAAGAAATTAGGACAGGGATGTTCCTACAACTGACCCTTTTAGGCTATGGTTGTAATATTCACGTTGGATTATTTAAAAGTAAAATTCCTATGAAGTATCCCATGTAATGATAAATGCTCTTTCTTGCCTAGAGAGGAGAACTGTGTGAGAAACTGTTTTTCCTCTTGAAACCTTGTCCTCACCTGGCATCCATGACCTTATCCTCTCCTGGTTCTTTATTTACATCTTTAAATGATCAGCCAGTATGTCCTTTGGTAGATCTTCCTTAAACCTTTAGCTTTCTGTGGGATGTCTCAAGGTCATGTTCTTGGTCCCTTTTCTTTTTTCCTCTACACTTTATCCCAGTCTCATACACAAAACCAGCTACTAGGGCTGTGTGACATTTTGGTCTCTGATTTGATTTGGTGGAGATTCGGCGTGATTCAGTGGCTGAATCTCTGAATCCGAAGCAAATCAGAGGACCCTTTAATCTCTCCAAATCAAATTGGAACCCTCCGAATCAATTTGGAGAGATTTGGAAATTTGGACATAGACACAGCTTTAAAAGTTTTTTCTACATACCTCTAGGTAGCAGGGACTTGTGAAAGCTGTGATGCTGGGGTGCATGGAGTGTCCCACAGAAGTGCAGGGGGCTCCCCAGTGTGCTCAGCAGCAGACCCAGGAGTGCTGGTCTGGAAAGCATACTGGGGGACTGTGATTTAAGTTAAACCAGGAAGGGGTCTGGGACAGAAGTTTCATAAACTGGTTTGATCCAAATCATTTAAGTCTGATACTACATTCAAGCAGGTTTATCTTAAACCAGTTTCAGCCATTTTGAAACTGTTTTTTGTGCACTTAGCTTCTGTTCGGTTACAGGTTTAAACCAGTTTCTGATCACTTACTGGTTTATGTGTAACTTCTGTCCCTAGCCTTAATGTGCTATGACTATCTGGCTATCGTGATGATTGTCCTATTGTTATGCTTTCTTATCTTTCTGCCTCTGTTGTTTCTTGTCTTAGACTGAAACTGTAAGCTCTTTTGGGCAAGAACTGCCTTTTTGTTCTGTGTTTTTGCTTCACTCAGTGTTGTGGGGCTGTGGACTCCTGGGAGCTGGTATGATGTTGATGATAATTTTTAGTTTGAGGTTGTAGCAGGCTATACAGAGGATGGCTTAGGGATAATGCTGCCTTTATTTAACAGTGATTTTCTTTCTGTGGTCATAGTGTAAAGTGTGGAATATACAGGATTAACTAAAGGGAGAGAGCAATTAACCAACAAACTAACAGAACTAAAGAGTTATTTGGATACTCGGGCTGACCTTGGATGTGCTGTGGGATGTTATCAGAGGCCCCTTTGCTTCATATGACAAGGGCATTATCGGTCATAAGTTTATTTTACCAGTTTTTAAAGCACTCATTATTATGGCAAGTACTTCTTTTAATTATAAGGAAAGAAGATTCCTGCCCACTCTGCCCTCCTTGTCTAAGTACATACAGTCAAAAAGCCAAAGGCTGAACCAGTTCAATCTTTGCAGGTTAGTCTAAGCTGCATAAATTGAACCAATAAGCAAGCGAACAGATGTTCACTTTTGATTCTGGAAATACAGCCACATGTTGGAGTGGTCCAGGCCAGAAGCTGGGGGTGCAAGAGCATGCCTCCCTTTTCGGCTGAAGCCAGATAGCTTGGGCCAAGGCTAGCCTGCCTACCCTGTAAGGGAGGTGGGAGTTGTGCAGGAGGTGCAAAGCATCATGGAATGCTGTGGGACTGAGAGTTACGTTGAATCTGGAGGGGATCTGGGACAGAAGTTCAATAAACCAATTTAAACTAAATCAGTTAAGTTTAATACTACGTCCATCCAGGTTTATCTTAAATCAGTTTCAGGCATTCTGAAAGTGGTTTATGTGCACTGAACTTCTGTTGTGTTACAGATTTGAAACCATTTCTGATCACTTGTACTGGTTTATGCATAATTTCTGTCTCTAGCCCTTGTGTATCCACCCAACACATGCCATGGTTCCACAGGCCCTGAATTTTGCTTAAAGCCTTTTAACCTGTCAGAGTTTAGGCAATTTTTCTTTGTCAGTATGAATGCATGTCACACATGAATCTGTCTCACTGTAAGGCTATTTCAAAAGAAACCTCTGCTTTGCTTGAGAAGTCCTTATTGGTGTATGTTCTGAGCAGGGTTTATTTCAAACAAGTAATGAAGACAGCTATAACTTACTTCTGGAAACAGTGGAGAAGTGAGATGTTTAATAAGAAACTACATTTAGATGTTTCTCCCATAAACATGCTGTACTGTACCTAAACACATCAACATATCCAAACCATGCAGTCAGCCACTCCAGTTACTTATATCTCAAAGCTATAATGTCTCACTCTCCATCAGTATATCTCATACCTCTTTCCCACATATATCTAGTTAGTAAAGTAGAGAATTATTGGCACATGCAGCCACACCTGTCAGTGCTGAAGGAGATGGCTGAGGGAGGGGAATTTTTTCCTGAGTTACAGGGGAGTCTTTGTTTCTAACTCTAGGTCCTTCTTCAGTTATCAGCAATGATGATGATTCAGCAAGTCCCCTCCATCATATTTCAAATGGGAGTAACACTCCATCATCTTCTGAAGGCGGCCCAGATGCTGTCATCATCGGAATGACAAAGATTCCTGTCATTGAAAATCCTCAGTACTTCGGGATCACCAACAGTCAACTGAAGCCAGACACCTGTAAGTACAGATATTTACATATATGTTGTTCATTTATTTTTTTCTCAGTGTTGCTGAGTCTTTTTACTAGAGCTAATAGAAATATTGTGCAAATTACCAGGAGCAGAAGAATAGAATAAAAATGCATGGAAGATATTAAAGACATTGTACTTAAAATGAACTGCTTTACATCTGTCAAAGCTAGTGGTCCAAATTCAGCCCTTGTGACTGGTCACCTAAGTTAGCGCAATTAACTACTTAGAGCCGGATCCAAAGTCTGTTGAAGTCTTTCCACTGATTTCAGCAATCTTTGGACCTGTCTGGGGCCCGGATTTTAAATTTGTCTCAAAGGTTTATCAGGTCAAAGTATATTTGGCTTTGGACCAAAATCAGAAGACAATATTTGCACAGCACCTTTACATATGTTCTAATACCAAATTCATTTTCTTGTGATAATGGATATAAATTTACTCTGAAATATGCTTAGCAAAGGTGACAACTTTTATTCTTTTATCTAGCTAGCTCAGTCCTTTCAACTGGAAAACATGTTTAATGTTTAAGCTAAGCATTAAGTTTTATTTTTACTGCCGAAAACCAAAAATCTCTCAAATACATGTTTTTAGATCATCAGGTGCAGACATGTGAAGTCAGTATTTAAAAAAAGTACTCCACCCATCAGTTACTGACCTCCATATCAAAAAAAAGTAATTTTGCTAATGGGCATTTGTAGTGTGGCTCTTGAAATGCTAAATTTCGGAGTACAGCAAATTTTTAACAAGTATCTTAAGAAAATTATAATTGATATCAGTAGCCACAGTTAATATGCTACAGGAGAACAAATGAAGACTGGTATTTATGGATGAATCCTGGCACTAGCCAATTGTGCAGGAGTGGCAGCTGTAATCAATGTTACTTAATGGTTTCCATTTTCAGTCACTCATAAACTTCTCATGCTTTTATCTTTTGGATTGACATTTTTGAGGCTTGATTCCTAGTGATTATTTAATGCTTCTGCAAAAACAGGCTTAGAGCATGAGTAGAAGGAGAAAAATTATATGTCCATATTATAAAAAAATCAGACTACCATTTTTTGAACAGCATGAAAGAGCCAGAGGTTGAAAACAGAAGAGGAATATCTTTAAATGTTTCAGTGAAAATTGATTCTGATTTAAGCAAGTTATAGGCCTTTACAAATTGTATTCTGCCAAATACATAGCAGATTTGGTGCAAACTTTTCCATAAACTGATAGGGGGGCTGATCTATTTCCCAGGGAAGTTAATAGAGGGATTCTTACTGATTGAACTGGACATTGAGTCAGACAAAATGCATGTAGCTAAGGGAGCATACTGTAGTTTTGTGGCAAAAGCTGTAGGCTGGATACTGAGACTGAGTCAACAAACTTGGTTTCAAGCGGTATATAGAATACACAGGATGTAACAGGAACCCTTCCTCTATAGTGTGTGTGTGCATGTGTGTATGTGTGTTGGAGGGGAGGGAGTGAACATATATAAGGGTTGAAGTCAAGACATCTACTTCTCCTATGAACTGTAATTTCAGTCCACAGGTGAGGCATCCAAAGTGGAGCATTAGGAAGCTGTTTCAATGCTAAATCTAGCATTCTCTGCTTTTTATTTATAGCGTTATGTAGCATTATTTTACAGTTTGACATCTTTTATACAGTAATCCTCTGCTAAAGGATCTCAAAATAATTTGACAAATCATGTGCCTGTGCATAAATATGTTTTTGTACTTGACAAGGTTAAGGAGAACATTGCATAGATGCATTGTGAGGACAGCATCAATCCCTGAGATTTGAAACCACTAAAGAATCACACGTGGGGCAAAATGCCCACATGCCATTGACAATGTTCTGTAAAAGCCCATGTTTATGAAAAAGAGGCTTTTGTACTTCTGTTCCCAGCTGCATTGAACCACATTATAATTGTTCTTAAAACAAATTTCCATGAGTTCAGTTTCTGATTTTCAACAGTAATGTAAAAAAGTATGCATCTGTTGCTTTTGAAAAAGAATTGTTCCAAAACAAAGAACGCTTTTGAATAAGAAGTTGGACCTTAGAGAAGCATTGCTTTAGAGTTGAGAAACTAACTAAGTTCTGATCCTGAGGCGACTTCAAGTTTGTTTGATTTTGAACACTGTGGATATTCCAGTTACATTCAGTGAAATAAATCAGTGCGTAAAGTTAAGCATGTGCATAAATGTTTGAAGAGAGAGCCCTGATGTCATATGACTATGCATGAGAAGAGCACTACGTTTGAACACGGAGGGAAAAGCTGGGCACAACAGGTCATTTATATGTTGTGTTGCTCATCCCCATATTTGAGATATATGAGTTTTTATTGTTTTAAACAAATAGACTGAGGTAAACTAGTGCAACATAACCTAATAAAACCAAATCAGATTTCTTCTACCACACTAAGCATGTCCAATAGAAAGGGTAATTTGAATTGTCTAAGACAGAATTATTTCACATATACTCTCTCTATCTCACTCACTTTTTATTAGAGAGCTGCACGTGTCCTCCTTTAAACTGTAGGTCTCCTCCTGATTTCTCTTTCTGCCATCATTTCAAGCTATAGGTTCAGTAGCTCTCATAGTGGTTTCTTGTTTACAGTAATACCAGCTCCAAATGTCATCTGGTTTCTCATTTTGAGTTAAATAATTAACATTTATGTTTATTTCCTACCCAGCTTAAATATTGTTTTCATCTAAGCAATAGATACACCATTGATGACTGTCAGGCTGGAAAATAACTTTGTGGTTTAATATATGTTGCTCTGTGGTTTTTGGGTTAAGTGAAATTCCATGCATACAGTAAAGCTGTATTATTATGGAATTTAAAGGAGTGTGTTTGCAGCGAGATGCCCTTATCCATTTTGCTGGGGTCATCTGATCCCAGCAGTCTTTCCTGCCCAAGTGCAGGGGTGCTGCACCCAATTATCTGTAAGGTCCCCTCCAGACCCTAACAACTATGAAACTATGACTTTAAGCCATATTTTATCCTCTTATCAACAACTTGTTCTTATATATAGCGCATCAAACTCCAGCACAAGTTTTAAGAAGTACATGTATTTAAAAACTATTACAGTAAATCCCATTTGAGATTCCACCACATCACCAGTACGTTAGTACTTCTGCCACGGCAACAATTGTTTCTGAGAGATACCAGCTTCTGAAAAGTGCAGTTCTAGAAATGAAGGGAAGAAAGGTAATGCTGTTCCTCTCCAGTTCTAGTACATCCTTTTAAGGTGGAAGAACCAAAGTGATTGCAGTAAACCTCATGCAGGTCCAACAACTGGTTCTAATCGGCACCCAGAAGTACAAGGGATGAAATTCTGGCCCTAATGTCACCTGGAATGTTTGTCTAGAATGTAACCAAATGATCTGATGGATGTATTGATGTACTGCACTGGAAATGTGCTCCCTCCTCCATTCATGCATGTGTAATATTTTCCATCCTGGCCGCACAGGACCTAGCCATCCATTCTCCTCTACCTGTCCAGCCAGCCCACAGGATTCTATTACAACTCCTGCCCTTTGTGCACCACTGTGGCTCTTCATTTACCTGCTCTGGACACTCAACTGCTGCTGGCCTCAGCTCTTTCTGGCCTTTGTCAGGTTCCTCTACCCTTATGGAAGACCTCAGTATTTCCACATTGAATTTTTGCATGTTGCTAGCATACAGAGTAACTTAGGGTCCACACTATACTGATTCACCTGCTTTTAGTTACAGTCATGAGGGAATGCTCTTGCTTGAAGCTGCCTGGCTAGTTGTGACTAGCCAACTTTCAAATTCGGGGAGAGGGTTTGCAGTCTGGGGTGGCATAATGAACTTTGCAGTGAGATCATTCCTAAATGAAGTTGCAGTGTGCTAGACAGAGCCTGTGGCTTGATCACCTGCGAATGACTTTCCACGGTTGCTGTTGAAACTAAGCCATGACACTGTAGTGAAATAATCTGCAGATGCAAGAATCTCATGTGGATGGCAAATCCAGAAATTATTTTCCCTTGGAACAAATCTAATAGTCATTTCACATGAGAACTCAATGGCTGCTAAATATCTTAAATCATCACTTAGCTTGCTGAAAACTGCTTGGAGTATATCAGACCATTACTTTTGCATTTAAATGATTAGGAGAAGAAATCCACACAGTATTCACACATTGCCTTGTTGAGAGTAATGTGAAAAACAAAACTTCAGGACAGGAGATGCATAAAACATCGGTGGGATTGTACTGGTTGTAAATCAGGGGAGAATCAATAAGTTGCAACTGTCAGGTAAACTTTATGATTTAGGTTACAAACAGATGTTGCCCTTGTCCCGCCATATACCATTTTATGTAGGAGAAAATGCAAGTATACTGCTATCCTTGCCCTTGTTGCATCGCAAGCACCCAAAAAGGGCCACATGACAATTGCTACTAACCTTTTCTGCAGCTTTATTGCAGTAGACATGTGTACGGTTATGGGTGCTCTTGGGTGCACATGTCACGCTGCCTGGCCCCAACCCAGGGCACACATCTGCAGAGTTGGGAAACCCCCTGTGGAGTCCCCATTCTGCACTTGCAGACGAAGAGCCCAAGAATAGCCCTGCATGGGATTCCCAAGACACATGTTTCATGCGGCCAGGCCCTAACCTGAGGTGCGCTCTGCAAGTACAGAGCAGGGACCCTATGTCAGGGTGTTCCTCAAGTTTACAGATATGCATCCTGAGTCAGGGTTAGGCACCTGGAACTGCTGTCCCACAGGATCAGGCTCAGGACAACAGTCCCAGGCAACATCTGTCTATGCCAATCCAGCAGATCAGCTGTGCCAAAATTGGCCTGAGTTGCACACAGGCAGATTCTACTGAATGAAACTAAGTGCAAAAATTGATCTTTACCTTCTTTTTGGTTCACATATCCCAGTCCATAGGCCAGTTTTTGGTCTCAGGTTCCTTAGGGTAAATCTGAAACAATCCATTTGGCTCATTTGCTAAAACGAATTAATTAAAAATCCTTATAGCAAATTCCTAGATTCAATCCTTCTTTTTCCAGTTAGATTTTTTTCAAGATATTTTCACTATTGCAAAGTAACATACTGGGCAGTGGTGCTAATTTGTTCCCATGCGGTTTATCAGCTGAATATCTGTGCTAATGGATAGGACACAAAGGCTACAAACAGAAGTTGCATTTGTCCCATAATAAACTATTTTAACCTGGGACAAAGTACAGTTGTCCAGATATCCAGAATAAAACTGAAAAATGTTTGTAGGATAACAGCTAACAGTTTATCTTTGGACATTGAAAATGTATCTCAACAGTTATCCCGGGATTGTATCACTGAATCAGTGGCAGAAAAGTGTCAGTGAATTTAGCTGCTTAGTAAACCCTGATTAGAAAGGTGACGTGTGTGAATACTGATTCATAGTTTCTAGGATCCCACAATACTTCTGTTCTGGGACAAACACAGGCACAACTTGTCCAAGGACAGATGCAGTGTTTCTTCTTAAACAAAGTCATGTTCACTTTAGAAAAAAGTGGTGAAATCTGTCTTTCATATGTAGAAGTCTGGTGTGCCAGGGTATTTCTGATGCCTTTATGAAATAATCAGTGATCCTTTTTTTTTGTGCTAAGGTGTGTGTACATACTGTGTGTATGTTTGATTATGGAAATTTAGCTGCATGCAGTGGGAAAAATATTAAGGCTTAATTTTTTAAAATAATATAATAGCATGAGCTTCTGTCTCAATAGATTAAAATAAAATGATTAATCTGAACTTCAATGAACTTCAATTAAATATCACATACTTTTTATAAGACAGTATTAAAAATAAAGGCTGGGTTAGTGAAAAATTATTATTATTATAATATTTAGCTCAAATGCTTCTAATGTAATAGTTTTCCTAACCATGCATGTCTTAATTCAACTACTTATGGCTAGAGTTAGTAAAATGCACTAAAACAGTTTCCTTTATGGTACAGAAGTCTGTCCACATAAGTGCTATGAATTATTTTCACCTTTCCAGTTGGCTTTTTGCTAGGGAGTTCTGCTGCCACTTGCCAGTTGCTAGAAATAATTGCTCTAAATTAATTTCTACTGATTTTGCAGATCTGCAAATATTAATTTACAGTCAGTCAGTAGTTACATAGTAAATTCCTGATAGCACATATAGTGGTTATCTTAGAAAAACAGGAATTGAAAGGGCACCTCCCTTTCTGAAAAGACTGACCCTTTCAATAAACTGCAGCCTTAAGATGTCACACCCATGTTGTTAGAGTTAGAGCTGGTCTTTTATTTAGTTTAATGTGCCCTGAAGTTACAGATCTTTTAAATTTAAGAGTGAAATAGTAGTTATGTTGGACAGTAGGAGAAATACCACCTCCCTCCAGGCTCTGCTCCAGGTCTAAGAGCAGGGAGAGAGAGAGAATTGTTATCAATTACCATGTTTTTATCATGAATCTTACAGTTTTGGGATATTCTTGTTAAAGCCCCAGATGAGTAGCTTGGCTTTTATTTAAAAAAAAAAGAAAAGAAAAGGAAATTCCTAGTCATCTTGGCTGTGGGAAAAAATTGATAATGTGCCAAAATGGCCACTAGAGGCTGAGAAATACAATAGCAAAGAAAGTCTGAGGTAGTTAGCCATGGTAGTCTTTAGTCGGTCAGAAGGCAGAGTAGATGTGTACCTTTATAGACTAACTAAATAAGATATATATAGAGAGAGAGCACAAGCTTTCATGAACCCAAGTCTTTTAAACCATACTTAAGCCTATAAGTTTATCAAGGAAGGACAACAGGGAATTGGAGATGCGCTATTTACCAGAGCGCCCCAGGGAGTAACTAGGAATAATGGGTACAAACTAGTGGAGAGTAGATTTAGGTTAGACATTAGGAAGAAATTTTTTACAGTAAGGGTGGCCAGAATCTGGAATGGGCTTCCAAGAGAGGTGGTACTGTCACCTAACTTTCAGGTCTTCAAGAGGAGGCTTGATAGTCACCTGGCTGCGGTCAACTGACCTCAGTCCTTTTTCTTGACAGGGGCAGGAGATCATACATGAGGATCCATTGTGGTCCCTTCTGACTCTCCAATCTATGAACCTTAACACAGTTCATTTTGTGGATGATATCTTCCATGATTTCACATTCAAACTGATTTTAATTTTTTTCTTCCTGAGAACAGCAAGCCTGAGGTGAGGGAAGTGTCATGAGAGGTTGAAGTGTTCTGCCACAACAGGCTTTTATGTCCTTTTGCAGCTGATGTCTGATTGGTGTTCATTCAGTCTTATACACAGAGATAGATCGCCCTGTCTATCTGATGTAGACAACAGACAGAAATTGTAAGCAGGTAATGACATATATGACTTTCATAGAACTGCAGGTGAATGAACCTTGGATTTTGTGGTCCTTGTTATTTGGTCCAGAGATGATGTGACCTGTACTGATGGGGACAAGTTTGTGCCCAGTGGCTACCTTGGTCATCCTTTTCCAAGAAGGGCTGGAGATTATTCATGATATGTCTTAGCTGTTCTAGCTGGGGGCTATAGGTAACAACCAGAGGGATTCTGTTGTTCTTGTCCCAGGGTTCTGGTGATGTCTGAGTCTGGCTTTGCTGATCTGAGTGGCTACAGTTTGGGGATTGTATTGTAATTGTAGGAGTCCCTGCTCCAGATCCTTATGGTGTTCATCCTGTTTGGTGGGAACAGATCTGCTTATAATGTAGAGCTTTTAGCTGTAGACAGTAGATCTAGTGGTGGGCTTAGGGAAAAAGCTGATGGCAGGGAAGTTCATTGTGGCAGTCACTTGGTTTCTGATAAAGTGGTAGTGACAATGTGGCCATTGCAAACCTTCACTATAGTTTTAGGAAATGAATCTACTGCAGAGTATTCCAGAGTTAGTTTGGTGGAGGGGTGGAAATTGTTAAAGTCTTGGTGAAATTCTCCAAAGTTTCCTTCTCATGTGTACATATTATGAAGATGCCATTAATGTACCTGAGAGCGGGAAGAGAGGGTATCTGCAGAGGAAATGAACTTCAAGGTCTGTCATAAATATTTTGGCACATTGGGGGCCATATGTGTGCCCATGGCAGTACCATTTGTTTGTAGGTACACGGAATCCCCGAACCTGAAATAGGCATGTGTACAGACAAAGCAAGAGAGTGTAAAGGAAACATAAGCAATTTTCTCATCAGGGTTTTTGTTATTTATGGCTTGTAATCCATCCTCTTTGGGGGAGTTAGTGTACAGAGACATAACATCCATTGTAGCTAATATGGCACCGCTGGAAGCTTGTCAATGGAGCCTAGTTTCTTTCAGAAATTGATGGCGTCTTTCAAATAACTGGCATCTCCAGTGGCATATAGGAGTAGGATAGAGTCAGCATAGCCAGAAATTCCCTTTGTGATGGTACCAATGTCAGAAATATTGAGACATCATGGGTTGCCAGGTTTGTAGGTTTTAGGTGATAAAAAGTTGCCTGGCTTTGGTTCCCAGGAGGCAGAAGCAGTAATCTTTTCCTGTATTTCCAAAGGTAGCTTCTTTAAGAGTTTATTTAGTTTTTAAAATCCAGTTTGAACAGGAAATTGCAGAACAAGAAATAGTCTTCAAACAGTGTGTTAAGAATGGTTTAAACAGGGACTATCGATTCATATCCCATTATCTTGATTAACTTTTGTGACTGCTCTATTCCTATGGCAGCGGTTCCTAAACTGCGGGTTGCAATCCCAAATGGGGTCACAACATCAGTGGATGGGGTTGTGGGAGTGGAGGGCTGTGGGTTGGAAGTGAGGGGCCATGCTGAGGAAATGGGGCTATAATTGGGGTCATGCTGAGGAGCAGTTTGGGAAGCACTGTCCTATGGGTTCTTTGCCTGTATGCCTCTCACAGCACTCAGCTCTTCCTCCTCCCTCTCCCTCCTGCTTTCCTACCTGTTGTATTTTCATTGCTCACTCCACTTTATACTCTGCTCTATGCTGTTCTTTCACAGCACTGGATTAAGTGAATTTAGGTTCATGAAAGCTTGTGCTCTGTGTGTGTGTGTGTGTGTGTGTGTGTACACACACACACACACACATATCTTATTTAGTCTATAAAGGTACACATCTACCCTGACTGCTAAAGAAAAAGACCCCAACATTTGTTAGTTTTTTAACATTAAATTAGAGTCAGCGTCATGATTTTGTGGGGCTGCAGCATGTTTTCCTAATATTTGTGGTTGGCAGGGCTGTGCAAGGAGAAAACCCCTGAGGGAGTGGGTAAGCAGGAAGGGCTCACAAGCAGGAAGGAATGGAGGCCTAGTAAGCATGTCAGAAAAGGTGAACTTGCAGGTGGGTTGGAGAATCTGCTACACCCAGTGAAGGGCTGTTGTGTATTGCCCTGCTCTTCCCTCTGGAATAAGCAGGAAAAGATTCATCAGACTGAATTGCAGTTCCTCTCTTATTTTCTTCTGAGGTAGCATACCTACAGGCTGCTCCACAGTTAGAGTACTGAGCAAGAACTCTGTTTTTCTTTATTAATTGTAGATCCAGTCTTACATGTGTAACAGTGGTAGACCTGATGATTCTGGCTCTGGTCATCCATCCTTGTAGAGATCCATGGGCCTACCTCCTTCAGGGAGGTGGGGTTTCACTCAATTATGGAAAAGACTGAAGTGTCTTCTCCCATACCTGAAATCTCCTAGGAGGCCAGGACAAGCAGTGTGAGGGACTGGTGTTCATTTCCTCCAAAACTATTAAAGGCAGCAGCAGGATCTAGCTGGCTACAACTCTTGTGGGAGTTCAAAAAGAAAGAGACTTTAACGTGGCCTGTACTCATGTACTTCTCATGTATTCAAGCCATCCTGGCAGAACATACAACCATAACCATGCAGAGTCCTCTACAGGGTCCTGGTCATACTGAGACATCTGAATCTACCTGCTGTATTGGGTGTAGGTAGCAGGGAGTGTGTTTGCTGGCCAGACAGGGATGATGCAGACATACCAGGTTGTTTATTTAAATTTTGATAGGGGGTCCATCTTGAAGGCTCCAGGGAATTTTATAAAATTTAATATATTTGCTAGTATAGAGAGAAAGTATACAGTGAATAGACTGACCAGATCAATCCAGCAACAATCAAATTCCTGAAGTAGCAACAGTAAATAACAATTAATGCCCAGTCATATGTAACAGTTCCATATCATTCACTTCACCTCAGCCCTCACTAAAGGTCTGAGAAAAAGACATGCTTCTTGGCTGCAGGTTAACATATCTAGACTCTTGTAGAGAGCCAACAATATCTCACAGAAAATACTCTGTGATTGCAGCCCCACCCTTTAAAAAAAAAAACCTGAGCAATTCCATTGATCACAGTGGAAACACGGATGTTCCACAAAAGCAGAAGCCGCCTCTCCGCCAACTAGACCCCACTGTAGAGCACCATACAGGGACTATTAAAAGCATGCAGAGCTTTTTACAGCTCTGCCCTTCACAAAAGGCATCCTGATCTAATCATTCAACAAACTGAAAACAAACAGCAGAATAGAAACAAAGCCAATGTTCAGTCAAATCCTGATTAAATGGAAACGCCTGCAAGCATGATCTTAACTTGTCAGACTTGGACTTGTTTGACAGCCAGGCTTCCAAAGGCAGGAATCTTCAGCCGGGAACATCCTACTGCCAAAATTTAAAATATAGATATTGAAAGCCAAGAGGCTGTTCATGGGCCTCAGCTGTCCTGGTAGGAGATATACGTTATGGGGTTTTTCTCCCCCTTATCAAGCTGCATCCTTCACTAAAATGTGTTTGCTTTACTGAACAGGATAAATATTTTTTTGGATTCAGCTGCATATTTTTATTGCTGTTTCAGATAGGTGCATCCCCACTCAAGTTGCATGTCTTGTTGATTGTCCTCAAATACCAGTGTAGGAAATGTTGTGCGTGTCCCTCGTGTGCTTCACTTCCATTAACCCAGCAGCAGATTTTTGCATTTTAGTCCGTGGAAGTTTGAGTCCGACATATTTTACTAATAATCTGCCTACATATTTCTTTTGCTCAACATACCAAATATAACTGAGAATAAATTTGGTAGAAATTAAAATGTTTACCACCTGCTGCTGTTCCTCTTTGAGTTCATCAAGCCAATAACTCCTTTAGTTTTAATCCAAATGGAATAAAACTTCCATAGACTGAAGCCTTCAGCTTGGAGGGAAATTGTTGAAGGTTTAGTAATACAGTAGTTCAACACACAGAATTGAGAATGTTCTTGATATCTTTATTTACTTGATAACTGCTTCATCATACCAGGAGCCTCATTATTAACATGAGGATGCATGCTATTTTCTGATCCTAATTTGTGAACTGTGCAGCTCAACTGGAAAGAAAACTTGTCTTCACAAAAATGCTCTTGAGTCAATGAAGTCTGTTGAAAGAAAACAAAATGAAAACTGAAGTATTAATTTCAATTAACAAGTGATTGTGATGAAACTTGAAATTTGATTATTTATGTCTGCATTGGAAGCCACATTAAAGTTAATATCTTTTTGAGTAAATTTGGCAGCTCATTTAGGCCCTGAATAATAAACCCCTTCAGCCAAGCACTCAAGTACCTCTGAATTTTAAGCACAAACACATTTTAAGCACAACACAGTGATCAGCTTCCATTTGGTCCATTTGGAAGCTGGTCACCTTGTGCTTGTGCAAAGATTCAAGGAGATGCATATTAACTTCTGAAGAGCGCATGTGGCTCTAGAGCCGCAGGTTGGCCACCCCAATCTCTGGAAATGCTTTACATAAAATGCAAAGGAGTTTTTTTTAATTTGGGACTTAGCCAAGGACACTGTTGGAGCCACAAAATAATGCAAAACCCCTTTTTACATTTACTACTACAAAGGCTTCATTAAATTTGGTCTTTTTCACGGTAAAAACTCTCTCAAAATGAGTACAGAATTTTGACTTCAGAGTATATAGTATACTATGAGAGTTCTTATCCATCTAACTCCATGATATACTGGAAGCTGAAGAAGTGTTCCAGTTTTCTTTGTAAGGCATAATTTCAAAATATTGTAAATCAGATTAAAGAAATTCTGTATATGAAATCTATATAAAATTATAATAAAGAACTCTGGTAAGACCCTTGGTGCTGCTCTTACTCCTAACAAAGTTAAAAGAACCAGGATGGGGCTCTTGATACTATTTCCTTGCTCCAGCAGGAGTTGTAGCTGAACAAAAAGCATGAACCCTGATGAAATTAGTAAGATGTTAATGCAAAATAGTAACAAAAATCAAAATGACTATAACATATTTTCATTTTATATTTCAACCCCTAATGAATGCAATGTGTGGCATTTTTCCTCTGGTATAAAAATATCTCATAAATCTTAGGTTAAGAGGAAATCAGAAGTAAATTAAATAACTTCTAACCAAAGTCATCCATGAATAAATCAAACATCACATTTTCTCCAATGTATCATCAAGCGATTGCATCACTATTATGAAGTTTATACTTGCAAGATATGCCTAGCTGCAGGCAAAAGGTTTCCTACAATAAACTTGGGAAAAAAACAAACAAGTGACTGCTAATATAGTAATTCATAATAAATGTTGATTATGATTGACTAGTATTTCTCATGTCATGGTATGGAAAGCATTGTTTCCAAACTATATACAGAATTTTCATGCCACTACTCAGGAAAATGTCTATAGGAAAAACAAGAAAATACCGTAAGTATTATTAGATTCTGCTTCCCAAGTGGGTGATAGCTGGCCTGGCAAAGGGTAGAGTTCCTCCTGTGTTGCAAAGCAGGAGCACAGTGATAGGGGCGTTTTGGGGCAGAATGGGTAGTGACTAGCATCCTCTAAGTTTCAAAGCAGTCCATCAGCAGGTATTGACTTACCAATAGTTTACAGTCAAAGCTGCCGTTTTCTTGGACAGTGCCTTCAGTGCTGTGCCACAGCTCTGAATTTTGCCAAGTGACTCTTCTGACATGCATAGCTGGAGGGGAGACTATGCGCTCCTTTTTGAAAATGCTTTTGAGTGGCAATTTACATCACCCTTAGAAGAAAATCTGCTTGACAGAATCCCAGCACATATTATAGCTGAAGCTTGGTTGAAATTAGAGCTGTACAACCTGTCCTGTGAGCTTCTTGGGATTTAGAACTGTTCTGTTCCATATTAAAACAAAACTGATATCTTTCAAAGTTTTCACACCAAAAAAAAAAAAAAAAGAGAGAGAGAGAAACCAGCCCAATTCAGCTGTGATTGCAATGTGAGGTTCATATCCCTACACTGTTCTTATCCCAAATCCCAGACAGTGGTGTATCAACTGGTCTTTAGAGTTCCTCTCTCTCTGGGTCAATGAATAATTGATAACACATGGGGGAAGAGCTCCAAATGTGAGAAATTAAAAGACATGTATTCTGAAATTCTCTCTTGCCTAGTGATTAGAACGCTGACCAGGGGTGTGAGAGGCCAAGTCCTTATTCTGCGTCAATGTGACTAAAATACAAAATCCCTACAGGGCAAAAGTCTCAAGGAACTCATCCAGATGTCCTAATGGCCAGACTATTTGTCATTCCTTTGTCTTCTTTTCTGTCTCTGGTGCTCTGGTTTTGATCAGAAATTCAGTCTTGGAACCAAGAAAACTTTTCTGATGAAAGTTTCATCAGAACTAGTATGTGACTCATTTTGGCTTTGACAAATCAGCGTTTTTCCAACCAAATAGTTCTGACGATAACCGACTAACGACTTTGGTTAGATTATACTTTTGCATTATGGACACAAGGAAAGTAAAAATGCAGTATAATTGTCTTGGAAATTGTTGCCAATAACTTAAGTAATATTAATGCTTATATTTAAGTATTAATATTTATCCTTATATTAAGCATAAATAATATTAATGCTTATATACATAATTATTAAATTTCTGCATCTTTATATCTGGTTTTTAAAATATTAATTAATTTATTAAACCTCTCACTGTCACTGCACTTCTCATTGCCTATAATGGCAGTTAAATCAGAATCACAAATCACTGTTCCTTCACAGAATTTATTTTAATTAGTTTATTTCAGTTTATACACACATTCTTTATGAAGGAGCAGCCAACCTTTGATCAAAGCACTCCTTTGGCGCATTTTAAAAATACATGTACACAGACAATTCCAGGGACCCCTTCTCCATGGTAATTAACATAAATCATAACCCAGCAGCTAAAACGTATTTTTGATCCTTATTATCTTCTAACACTACCGTCCCACTATCTCTCAGCAACCTTTGGAGATGATAAACTATTTCGGTTTTGGTTTGTTCAGAGGGAGCTTCAAAACTGAAGGGCCTCTAATGGAACATGCTACCACTTGTTCCTTCTTCTGTAGCCATGCCAGGACTTCCACTGACCACCATATCACTGTGTAGCACTGGGAGGAACAGTTGCTCTTTCAGAGAAACAGGTGTCAAGTTATTTATCATTGGCACAAATGTGTAGATGTACAGCCAGTTATTTAATAAGATGCACCATCGAGGGACAGGTTACTGCTCTTTTATAAAAAGCCATTGCATGGATGAAGTCATCAGACACAGCAGTTGGGTATAAAAGGAACACTCCTTGGTCACATTCTAGTGAGCCCATGACTGCAATAATTGAAGTCGTCTTTGCAGATTATTAAGGAATCAGTGTGATTAAAGCATTAAACCCCTTCAGGGGAAAGAAATATCAGATAACTTAGGTCAAGACCCTATATCGGGGCTTTGAATTGTTAAGGTTCTGTTGATGAAGAGCAGTCATTAATATACATACACAAATTATCCTCTCCTCTTGTAAAAAGCAGTGCATCTAGATGCTACCCAGACTCTAACTCATTTAACTGAAAAACAGTTCATGTAAAAGTTGGAAGGGTTCTTGTCCAGTTCACTGCTTTTTTTTACTTAGTCAATGCAAAGATGACAGTATGTTACAAAAGTAGGCATGTTAATGTTTGTTCAGGGACTCAAGCAGGAAGGAAAGCCTGAACTGGCCTGCAGCTTAGCATGCCCCTCACTCCTTCCCAGTGCCTGGAACCTGGACCTGGAAGCTGCCATTCATATTTGGGCAGCTGTGAATGCGGTTGACAGCTGCCAGGTCCAGACTTCAGGCAAGGAGGGGATGACAGGGCATGCTAATGTTGCAGAAATGGGGACTCCAGCTGTGGGGAGTGGGGAAGGGGTATGTTAAAGCTGCAGGCCAGTTCAGGCTTTCATGTTGGTCACAGCTCCAAGAGAGAGGAATGGGGAGAGGGGGAGAGAGAGAGAGAGAGGGAGAGGAGTCTGGCCCTTGACAGGTCACCAAAACTCATTAAGTGGCCCACCAGCCCAAATAATTGCCTATTCCTGCATTAGGATGAGGGTGACAGTGAGTTTTTTTGGTGTTTGCCTCTAGTGCTCTGTGATTATTTCACCCTTCCAACTAGGACTCCTTTGGCCCTGTAGTTAAATTACAATCTATTGATGTTAAAATAACTTATATTTAGATATGTCAAATGAAGAGTAGTTTTGAACCTGTGCCCATGGCTTATCAGTACTCTTTGGTTGTTTGTATGTTGATTTATTATAGACAATAGGAACTTTAATTTATTCCTTGTCAAGCAGTGAATTAAAAAAGGCCATGTACAAGTACCTTCTTCTTATTGGAATTATACTTCCACAAGCAGCCATTTTGCCTCTGGCAATCAGGCAGGTGTAGGCTTACTTCTTCCTTTGCTAGCCAACAAAATTACAATACAGTACATTGAGAAATAATTTAAATCCAACTATTGCCAACTGTTTCTATTTAATTGGACAGTGTCTTATCGCCTAATTAAAATAATTGGGCAAACCCATTTGCCAGCTGGAATTGTCTGCAATTGATTTTGCATTTCTTTGAGCTATCCCTTAACATTTTTTATAGAATTTTAAGCTTATAATTTTTGAGCATGTATCACTTATGTGATATTTTTGAGAACTCTGAAACCAAGTGAGGCTGATGAACATAATGAAGACCAAGGCAGGCCTCCTAGAACTGGTGGAAAAGAAACAAGTTGAAACTTTTCCCTGAATTAGTGGCTTCTCTCCAAGGGCCATTTCCCAAATTGATTTCCCACTGAAACCAGAGAAGGTCTTTTCAACCCATTGACTTCAGTGGACTTTGAGTCAATCACAAAAAAATAGGGCAAAATGCATATTTAAACCTACAGTGTTGGGATTTTGTCAAGTGATGATGAATATTCCTGACCCTTGAAATATTCTGTACATTTGCCATTCATACTATCCTGCAGCAGGAGACCTGTTTTGGGCTACTGAATTTCCTTGTTTCATGTAGTTGAAGAATCCTAACATACAGTGTCATAAAGGATGCTGTCAAAATAGAACCAATACTGCACAAAAGGACTACACAAACAAGTTAATACTCACTTGGATTGGAAGCTTTGTCATCTCACACCTTGAGCCTGTGCTAAAAAGCAATAGAATTTGATACATCCAAAGTACTGCTATGTACTTTATAGTTAAAAAATATATATACACAAAGTATTATTTTTAATGATGGAAAGTAAGTTTATGCAGAAACCATGGAACTTTACTGTTGGCTGTGATTTAGGGAAGGGGTCTGTCTTGCCTGAGCATATGATACTCATTTTGTATCATATAAAAATGCATTCAATGCAAAATCATGCCACCTGAAAGACAAGGTTCTTTGGCTAAATCTCCTATTTTTATTTGAACAACTCAAATTGTTGGAAAAATTCTTCTTTGCAAGCTTTTGGGTACAAGTTTCCATCAGGCTGAGGAAGCATCTGCAGTTGGTGTGTGCTCCTCCTGGATAAAATAGTAAAGAAGCCAGAAGCCAGTGTGCACGTGAGAAAGCCAGCCAGTGACAATGTAAATTGAGGTAGCCAATGGGTGAGAGACAGGTTAAGGTGGAGGGAGGGAGGGCTTCCTTCCTATTTCATCTAGGAAGAGCACACACCAACTGCAGATGCTTCCTCAGCCTGGTGAAGGGTATTTGTACCCAAAAGCTTGCAAAGAAGAATTTTTCCAACTATCTGAGTTGGTCTAATAAAAATATTGAATTTACCCAAAGAACCTCATCTGCCTTTGTCCTTTGACCAACACGGCTACAACCTACACCCCTGTCACCTGCATAAAAGTCTCTGAGGAAATGTTTTGCTCTATGATACCTGAGGGGGTTTTTTTCTCCCTCTATGAATTATGCGTACACACATACACATGTCAAAATCTGTTGCTTGTTAGTTAAGCCGTCTTCTTAAACTCAGTTTGATTGTTCCTTGATCTTAAATGAAGGCTGTGTTCTGAGGTATTTGCAGGGAGGAGAGAAAAGCATCTGTCTTATGCTGAAAGAAATACTTCAGCTGACTACACAAAAGCTGGCTGAGAGTCCTGAACCCAGTTACACAGACAGAGAAGTTCTGAGCTGTATTGAAACCAAAATGCCTTCATGCCTGAGCTTCTTTTGCTCCTCAAGTATTTCATTCTTATTAAAGAGAAAAGGTTGGTTATATTGGAGGAAGCACAATCTAAAATTAAGGGGAGGAGGAGGATTATATAGGTTCAACACTCACCTAGAATTTCAAATTCTTCTACTGAGGAAACAGATGTATATCAGTTTATTTATCAATTTGAATATGAATAATGAGAGACCACCGTCATGAACCTGTCCTTCACCCCCTCCTTGTCTCCATCTTATACAATGTAATTTTAGCAAATTCTCATCAGTCACATCACAGTTGCAGGTACAAACTGAACTTCTAGCTTTGCACAGCATTTTAAGAGTCTGAAAAGTGCACCATAGTTAATCATACTGGACAAGCCATGTTCACAGCCTGTTTGAACACATTCCAGCTAATAACTCCTAGTGCTGCTTTCCTTGTGTCCCTAATTCCTTAATGGGACAGGCTTAGTTTAACCAAAACCAGTGACAAACCTTTCTTATCTCTGACAGCAGCTTATTGGAATTAGTTTTTATAAATTAAAGAGCTATCTCATATTGTGTTGCTGAACAGTTCTGCAGCCTGATGCATTGAAATGACTGAAATTCCCTTTGCATTTATGGTTTACATAGTTCATATTATAGGCTGACTGTAAATGAAATTAACCTTTTGCGTGGGTGACATATATTCAGTATTAGTCCCTCATTATCAACCACAGAAGGTGATGGTTTGATTGGTGTGAGACATGGCCTCCATTTTTTCCCTGTAACAAAATAGTGAAGGATATTTCAGAAAATAACTGTAATAATACATGGTAACATAAAATTGAGAGCAAATAAATAGACAGATAAAGCCCATACAGAAAATTAATACAGTCTTAAAACAACACCTAGTATAATCATGGGAGTGTTGAAATAAGGACATACCATGGAGACTCTTAACATGTCGAAACCTACTAATTGATTTGGATAAATAAATACTGTAACCTCTGCGTTTGCAGTAGTTATTATACTTCTCCCTGTTTTACTGTGGGGAATGCTTTGGGTATTACAATCAGAGGAAACAATATTTTGATTCCTAGGTGTAGTCTAAGGTAACAGGCCTGTTGTTAAGGATGACCCCTGTTGTCATTGCAAATATAAAATCTTAGATACACAATCACTAATAAAACTCATTAGACTGGACAAAACCAGACCACTATCACAAGGTCTAAATATGAAAGTCATGCTCAGACAATAGGGGAAACTACAGTAAAAATACAAAAGCCCTTGATGTGCACGGATCTAAGCAATATGCAGAAAAGCGCAAATAAGTGGCACCCTATAAGACAATGGTGTGTACAAATTTTCCTCTTCAAGACAAAAAGAAGGAAGGGGAGGGAGGAGGAGGCAAGATACAGAAGATAAGGAAGACAAAAGGGCAGGCCTGGTGGTCATTTACTCTTCAGCCCGTAATATATAAACTGTAGTATTTTGTAGCTGTGCCACTTCAAAGTTTAGGCAGTTAAAGTTACTAACTAACTTTCCACCCTCCCTGACATGTGACTGCAGGGTTTTGGGAACAAAAGAATTGGAGAGCGCTACCCTGGCTTTTGATACTTTGACTTGCTTGTTAGCAGCAGCAGCATTTGAATAAGGATCTTTTTTAATTGCCTTTCACTAGAAGGATGTGTTCATTGCTGCTTTTCTTCTGTCCTGCATTTCATCCTGACAGCTAGATAATTGAACGTCCTAGTCACGTTATGAAGAGAATTCTATCCACATTCCTGTTGAGCCAGAACCCTGGCCACAATTAAGGGAACTGGAGGTCAGAATGGCAGGACCTTGTATCTGCAGCTTCAGCTGCTTGTTGATATAGTTTTATAGCTTTTAAACTGATGTTTATTGCCTCTGTAGATGTTAGAGAGAAGCCCCCCTGAATCCCTGATGGCATTTAATTATGGCTACGATTATAAAATGTCTGTGATCTTTGGGGAATGTGAAAAAATCAATAAAGTACAGGAGAAGAGAGGAACAAAAAGCTCTTAAAAGTCCTCCCTTCCCTCCCTCCCATTATTCTTCCCTTGATCTCAGCTCCACCACTGGAGATTTCAGGGTATGTGGACTGAGGGAAACTGAAGGAGAAAAAGAAAGTCATTGGCTTAGATGCTTACAGCAGTAGCTGGGATTTTTAAAAAATGACCATGACATACATTCAGCGCAGAAAAGGGGATATGAGCTGCTGTAAAAATCTGTTTTTTAAATGCTAATATAAAATACTGACAACCTTTCACACAAGGAAGTTTAAGGACCAAAAGATAGGAACCTAACACAAAAGTTACTGTTCCATATGAAACTTCTGTTGCTTCACTGGAATAGCAGATGCACTTACTGCCTCAATCAAACAGCATACAGTGTCCCTACAGAGGATTTCTAAATAAACATATATTTCCAGTAATGCAAAGTTAAGCTAAAGAATCTGTTTTAAGACTGCTTCTGCTTCCCTTTTGTGCTAGCAGTGAATAACATTTTCACTAGACATATTTTAATATAGTGTTTAGGCCAGTATGCAAAGTCCATCGAAATTGGGCGTGGGCTGATTATCTATTGGCATCCTTTTATCTGCAAGAGATGATGGATGTTGCAGCCTGTGACATCCAGCAAGAATGGAGTATCCTCTTCATGTGGTGTGGCTGCAATAGCCTGGGCACTTGATATGAAATGCTGCTTTGCCCCATTTCAGCATCCCCCTGTCGGCCTCACTGGTTTGGTCCAAAGGAAGGACGGAAGTTGATACGTTTGGAACCAGCTACGTTGCAGGAGTTGCTAGTGCAGAGGAGGTCTTCCAGCTGCCTGCCTTTTGGGGCTCCACTCCTAGATTGGTTGCCAGCCATAGCTGAAAAGCCCAGTCTGCGCTATGTGGACACCATTGGCAAAATCACTGAGTGATTATGCTTGTCCGCCTTTGGATGGCATTTCTCCATCAAGGGTTCCACTACTCTCCTCAGGTGCTCAACCACGCCAAGTTGTTGGCACTTCCTAAGGTTGCCAGGTTAATTAATCACTACCCAGCACTCAACATTGACCAGTACAGGTTGTACCACTTATGGTCACAGTGGTAGCAGGTTTTCAATCCTGACCTGACCTAAAGGACTGATATAAGGTTTAGTAAAGGGGGCTGTGGCACATCACCCTCATACCATGTGAGGGATGAGGGCAAGATGTGACTGGAGTCCCAGACTAGCGAGGAATCCAAGCAGGTATAGGAAGGGGGAACCCACCCACCACTGCCCTTACCCCTAACTGCCCCAGGCACAGAGGAAGCCCCAGAGGTGCTCCTACCTGGCTGCAGCTAAAGGCTGTGGGCTTAGATCCTGCAGGCTGTGGACTCAGCTAGGGACATCTGGAGGGGGCAGGCAGGAGCAAATACAGGTAGGGGAGACCCATCTGCTGCCACTGCTGTCCCTGGCTGTGCCCAGCACCCCACACAATTGCTCCCCATAACCCACAGCTGTAGTAGGTGAGGAGTGGTCAGTAGCGTAACATGGGTTGGGTGAATGGGGAACTTGCCTCATGTGCTGCTTAAAGGGAGGGGCACCAGAAGGATGGGGAAAGGGATTTCTCCTTCTTGTCCTTCCCTCCACTTGCACTTTCTGGCTGCAGAAAGCAGCTGATGCAGGCTGTGTGTGTGGTGGAGCCCAAGGTATTCTGTGACTCATAGATTTGTAGAGCAGGAGTGGAGATCATGGCTGCTGGGAAGACAGTTTTCCCCTTTTTGCCGCTGAAATCAACATTTTTTTGCCCTATCAACATGGGTTTCAGTGGCAAAAAAATGGAGTGAAAGTTTTACCCCCTCTTCTTGTGACTGCTGCTTGCTCAGCTTGCCCAGGTGTCTCCTGTTACCTGAGAGGCAGGTGAGCTCACTGTGCTACATAGTGGAAAAGGGATGTGATTGAAA
Organism: Crocodylus porosus; assembly: GCF_001723895.1. Classification (NCBI taxonomy): domain Eukaryota; kingdom Metazoa; phylum Chordata; order Crocodylia; family Crocodylidae; genus Crocodylus; species Crocodylus porosus. Next base: position 72,253,798 of record NW_017728950.1, read on the forward strand.
CCACACTCCCCCATCAATCTGCCCCTGAATTTAGGTACATTCATATCTTTTTTTTTTTGGTACAAACCCTTGTCTAATATTTTACTAGTACCAAGTTTTGCTGTTTGTGCCCACCACAGTTAACTTCCATTTTTTGCCCCCTTTTCAGTTGTACATAGTCACTGCATAAAATGAAGAAAAAAATATTCTTTGTTCAAGTCAAGATATAGAGCATCCATGCTGGGGCAGTAATCTGCCTGCATAAGTCACTTTGCAGGATTAATCCTTAATCCTGGAGTAGTGATAGCAAAGGGAGATTGGAAGAAAGGTATCTGGGTTTTCTTGCCTCCTTGTATGCTTATCTAGGAACAGGATAATCTAACTTGGTGATTCCCACAGGGTATGCTGTGGCACACTAGTGTGCTGTGAGAGTGCCGGAAGTGTGCTGTAAAAAATGGGCTGGATTGGGCCCCAGCCATGCTGGCTCTGTGCAGCGGACCCTATCCACGCAAACTGGTGAATGAAGTGTGCTTCCAATTTTAATCTGGAAAAAAGTGTGCCCCAGGTATCAGAAGTTTGCGAAACATAGATCTAAACCGTAGCCTGTTATTCACTCCTCCGCCACCAATCCCTATTTTCAACTAGTGTTACATTTTGATTTTGCATACACAGAAGTAAAGCTGTTCAAAAAAACCTGAATTTTCCTTTGATAGGAAATATTGACATTTTATAGTTACTTTCCATTTCAAATTAGAATAACAGTCAAAATGCTGAATATTTTTGTGAAATGAAATTTTCAAAAAAAAATTGGAAGCTGAATGGAAATTTTTATAATTTTTAATAAAATAAAAATAGTTTGGCTTTTTTAAATTAAAAAATCATTTCAAATAAACATTGCCAAATGGAATTTATGTTCTAAACCAGTATTTCATGGCAGAAAAGCATATGTCATTTTTGAAATATCAAATTGAAATGCAATTTTTGTTTTGATTTTTGCAGTTGAAAAATGTAACTAAAATTAACATTTTTCTTACAGTCAATGGCTGTGTCAATAACACTACATTTTAAGATAGTATTTTTCAGTCAAAAAATGTTGACTGCTTCCCCACAGAAGTCAGTGTTGTGGGAATCATACTTTTGAATGGTTTTACATTTATGCATTTTAAAATATGAAGCATTCTGTTGCTTTATTATACTTATTTTTGACAAATTTCCCTGCTGAGCAGGGTATGCCCAAGGCAGGGGGAAGGGCATTAAAAACAATTGTTTATTTCAAGTCATGCCTTACCCCTTCAGATCATCTTGCATTAATTGGTAGAACTCCACAAAAGTTAATGGGATAGCAGATTTGGCCCAGTCACTGTGATCACTGTGACACAGTGAAGAGACATTATCCTGGACTTAGAAATGTAGTTTTCAAAATTCTTATGCCTTTATTATTTTCAAATCACATTTCTTCAAATAGGTCCTGTGTACCCATAGTTACCAAAGGCTGAGCCCATGGCAGCTTTGGAGTTCTAAATAATTCTGTTTTTTCAGGTATTCAGTTGCATAAAAATCCTACAACTCTATATTTTATTGTTTATGGTAAATCAAAAATGACTACATGCAATTTTGCCATCAAAACAAATTATTTTTCATGAAAAATCCTGCAAGAGAAATATCAGCCCAAAGTGTAATCATTTCTAATTAATTTCTGAAAATAGGGCTCATAATGCAAATGCCTTTCCTCTGATTGCATTGTATCACTATAGCAATTCCTTATTTTTATACTAAGTGTCTTTTCAATATGCTCAATCGAATCTGTTTAAAAAAACATTGTAAGTTCTTTATTAGAGACAGATATGTTTTCTTCTCTTTGGCTATTCAACAATTCTGGGGTTTCCTCTTGTTGTCTCCATTGGCATTTTTCCTTAAGGAAAGGAGAAAACAAATGATTGTTGCTGCCATTGCTAGTATTTGTTTGGATTACACTAAGACATTGAGGCCGTAACCAACAGGGCCTCATTGTGATAGGTGTTCTACAAACTTATAGTAAAAGTTCTTTTCCCATGGAGCCTCCAAACTAAGGCTCTGACCTGTACTCTGTTGCCATCTGGCACGTGCTGTGCTTACACAACCCATTGTGGAATCATGGCTTAATGGACATGGCAAAGAATGGGGGAAATTAAGTTATGTTATCCCCATTTTACAAGTGAGGAACTGAGGCATTCAGAGATTACTGAAGGTCTTGCTGAAGGCCACACAGGAAATCTGTGACAGACTCAGGAACTGAAACTAGATCTCCTGTGTTACAGTCTGGCAACTCAACCATCCTTCCCCTCTGGTGTAACATTTCCCATTGACCTCAAAAGCAGAAACTTCTACCTGAGGAATTTTTCAGTTAAGTTCTGCTGTTGATCAGTTTCTTTCTCACCAATAGGTGGAAACTGACATCCCGGTTTCTCAGGTGACACAAGGAGCGATTCTGCCATCCCCAAATGAGGCAGGAAAAACATCATGCAGAACAAGGATTTTTCCATAAGAAACTGTACCATAGCAACTGAAAAGACCTTGAAGCACATTACATTTTCTCTGCTTGTTGCAGCCTGTGCTTTGATGCAACAGGACATCAGAAATGTGAAGACCTGTTTTGTTTGGGGTTTTTTCTTTTGTTTTATTTTTCCTTATTTCTTTAGCCAGGAGAATTATTGCATTAACTGATGCTGCTTGATCATGATGAATTTATTGCAAAATCCTATAATCTTTCCAGATCTGTATCTAGCATCCAAGCCATCAGCCATCACCCGTATTCTGGCATGTATTGTCATGCTGTAGCTGGGGGAGGTGAAAGAACTACACCTGCAAACCTCCAGAGGAGTCATAAAGCTTTTGCAATTGTAGGATCACTAACTAAACGGGATGCAGAAATATTACCAATAGGCTGGCAATTGTGCAATATGTCACATAAAAAATAAAGTCTAGTAACCAAGATGTTGTGATAATAAGCTAGCAAAAGCCTTCTATTTTGTTTTTAAAACACCACACACACAAATGAGATTGCCTAGCATAATAGATGATGCTGCAACAAGCAGCTATGACATTGCTTTGGATAAAGGGAAATGGACAATTTCTTGCTGAAGTAGGTATAGTATTTAATCAGAGTGGTGTGCAAACATACTGAGTAGAGGTTTTTCAGGCAGATGTTTGGCTGGTTCCTGAGCAGCTGCTACATACAGGCTGTTCAAGATTAATGAATCTAAATTAACAGAACCTAAAATGCCTAAGTGGGAAAATGGGAGGAAATCTGATTAGCGCTACAAATCAACTGAGGTCTATAGACTTCCTTTCTTTTGAACTGGAATAGTTTAGTCATCCTCCTTTCCCTTTTATCCAGAGTTCACGAAATCTCACCCTTTCCATAGTTAGGCTTTCCCCTGCTTCCCTTTTCAAGTCCATCAGCCTTCAGCAATTCACCCTGGCACTTCACGTTGCATGCTTCCCTTTTGCTAACATAAATATATAAATAACTCCCAAGGTAACCAGGATATTTTGTCTGCAGCAAGCATGCACTTCCTATGATCCTTTGTTAAACTAATCATTATGGGTTCTCATTCAGTTCCCATTGAAGCCAGTGGCAGTGAACAACCCTTGCCTTTAATGAAAACTGGGTCAGGCTCATTTACAGGAGATGGCCCTATACTGAAAAATGCAAGCTGAGATCTAGAGCTGAAGAGTTCAGGGTGTCCTGACCATGGGGGGATGAGTCTTGCTTGTTTCTGCTTAAAGTCTTATCTGTCTCTTTTGTTTGCAAAAGCATAGAAAAATATACATCCCATTTAGCAGCTGAAACAGAGCTACTAGAGCTAGCTGTAAGCAGAGGTACGTTAAAGAGATTTCTAGTTATCAGTTTCTTTGAGAGAAAAAGAAGAGTTCTAAATCTAGTGAGAAGATTCATGTGTCTAATGGACAGTATTGGAATGCAGTTGATCAACTCTGCAATTTTTCTAACAACAGGACTTTTTTCTGAATCTGAAGCCTGGTGACTACATTTGGCATACTCTAAGGGAGACTCACTCTAGGATCTTCTGTTCACAAATCTTGACTTTATTAACTTTTGAAAAAGGAATGGAAGGGAAAATCTTGCAACATTTTCTGGAATGTTGTATTTGTAATGTTAATCCCCAAGGCTTGTTTATTTATACCTAGGATTCCTACCAATATAAGACTATAAATCAGGGGCAGGCAATTATTTCGGGCGGAGGGCTACCTATTGAGTTTTGGCAAGCCATCAAGGGCCGTATGAAAGGCAGCCCGGGGCAGATAAATACTAATTTTCTAAATTTTTTAGGGGCCCCACGGGCTGGATAGAATGGCCTGGCATGCTACATCTGGCCCGTGGGCTGCATTTTGCCTGCTCTTACTATAAATTAACACCTGAATACTGGTGTGCCAGAATAACGTATCAGTTAACAAAGCAACAGACTTGGCTGAATTTTTAATGGATACACAACAAGTTGTTTCACATAATGCTATGAATTTTCTAATATTTAGCTGAAAATGGGCCATATTTGCCTGTCAGGAGCACAAGTCTAGAATCTAAAATAACTCCCTTGAATTTAGTGACATTACTACAAATTTTAACTGTGCAGTTGAGAATAGGATATGGCTTCTCAGGGTATCCTGTAACACTGATGGTAATGTAAAGGAGACAGAGGTCTTGTCTACACAAAATGCTTACTGTACAGTAGCTCATTACTGCTGCATAGTAGCGTCACCGGGCATGTACCATGACATGACACTACTGAGCAGTAGTAATGAGCTACTTCGCGGTAAGTGTAACTAGGCAACCATGCCAGGACACTACTCTGCAGTAGCACTGGTTACTGTGGAGTCATTTAGTACTTGGTTATGCAAGTATTAAATGACTGCACAGTAATAACTGTGCAGTCAGTATCTTGTGTAGATGCAGCCAGAGTGTTGTGATAAAATCCTGTTTTAATAGACATTTTGTCCTTCCATTCATTTTTATTTCCACTATATTTCAAATATTTAATTTGCATCTTCACTCTGGGATCAAAGAATCACACACTTATAAAAATGCCTGAGAACATATATGTAAATAGTGAAGTATATTTTCATTTGTCTATCAAGTCACCAATGTTAATGGAGTCAAACCATGGAGAAACCTGGCCCATTGTTTGGATAATACGTTCTATCAGGACTTTGTTGATTATAATACTTGCTGCTGTACACTTTGAACACACTGCATCTAATTATCTAATTAATTTTCAAAATAATATCTGTCTGTGAGATAGGTAAAGTAGACATTATCATCCCTATTATTGTGATGGGGAAAATGAAACACAATAAGATTAAGGGATTCACCTCCGGCTATATGTAAGTCATTACCAAGTTATAATGGAAGTCACAAGCCTTAACTCCAAATCTCCTTCTCTTCATGTCTTCGTTTCTGTTCAAACACCAGTAAATAATGTTGACTTGATTGACTTCATAAGGTAAATGTCAATTCATGGGGGTTTTCTTGTTTTTAGCCATGGATGTGCGGTATTTTTTACAAAAGATAGCTGAGATGCCATTTTCGAATCTAAGGAAATGTTAAAATAAGGCTATCAGAATGACCAGAGCAATGGTGAAATTGACACATTTAATAAAACAAGATGAGTAAATTAGTTTCAAAAGGTATATGTGGGGGAAATGGAACAGAAATCACTAATGAATCTTTAACTGGTTTGGAAATCATCACATTAGCTCTGACTTCTTCCCATTTTTTTTAAACTCCTCCAGACTAGAAGGCACAACATTCTTGGAAATGGCTTGAGGAGCATTCTGGTTATAGATGTACCAAAGGACCAGCCAAACATCCCTCTTCTCTGTCAAGGGCTTCCACAAAAGCATACTAAATGGAGCAGGCTTTTTTTTTCCTGAGGTCAACTCCATAGTCACCCTTCCACTGGTGATAACCTTTGCAGGGGACAATAGATAACGCGAATCACTCGTAAATGATTCTGTTAATCCACTGGCTGACATTTCTCCTTCAGACTGAACAATAACTAATGCTTCATTTACTTCAGTGTTTTGGGTTAGTGCAGGTTGTAAACATGTAGACAAACATCTCCCATTTCCTTAGTTGCAAGTACCAGCTGGGAGCAACCAAAAAATCTACATGTTTTACTGAAAGCAATAAAAACTGCAGTGACTTTTAGTTCCCTAATACTCCCATTCATTTTCACTTTTCTTCCGATACAATTCCTAACTGGTTAAACTTAACGGACATTAATATTTGTTGCTACTATATAAAATGCCATAACAGTGTAACTAATATGGGGTAAAGCAAACCAATTGGTATCCATTGCTTTCTGAGAAGATTTTAAATCCAGACAGAACAAGAGAGCAAATCTAAATATGTATCCCTTTTTTGTGCTTCATGGCTATAGTTACTTTAACTATACTGCACTGTCATGCTGTGCAAGCATGCTGGCAGGGCAGTGGAAAGGTTTTCAGGAGAGCAATGATTGCATAAACCGTAAGCAGAAAAAGTTCTTCCACACATTTTCCTGGTCTGAAAAGGCCCAGGAGTCAAATTCACATTCATTTCAGCCTATGCTGAATAGTACTGAGTGTTATTCAGTATAACTAATCTCCAGGAGAGAAGAGTGAAAGGGAGAAAGGTGACTATGATTTATAGTGACATCTATTAAGCTTTTATAGAATATAAAACATGTGTTCTAGCCATCACCATAAAATTAACTGTTACTAATTGGTCAGAGCTGCCAACTCAGCCCGCTTATGAGCATAACACACTTCTTTAGGTCATGTTCATTACTCTAGTACACTAACTCAGAGCCTGAATAAAGTTCATTCAACCATTCCTGCTGTTCCTTTTCATGTTTGGCTCCATTATGTGTGCATGTTGCCATTCAGTGAGATCAGACATATACACAAGTGTTGGATCTATGCACCTCTGAATTTGTGTTTCTGGCTATTTGCCAGCTTGCCTCTTTTCCAGCAATAGAGGATTAAGGTGGAAAGATATGGATAATTCTCTCCCAATATTTTTCCCAGTTTTTGAGACTGACCAGAAGGGAATGTTAGATGCCGCTGTGTACTTTTGCTACCCTCTTCAGCTCCTTGCCCCCTCCCACCAATGCTTCAGAAGACTGAGTTCATTATAGGTTGATAAATCAGCCAGTAAATGTACATGCATTATCCTGTCTTTGGGTAGCTCCTTCTCCTTAGTGACAGCTGCTTGGCGCAAAATATTGTAATTATCAACTCAAAAATAAGATGCTTTTAGGTGCTGAAAACATATTAGCTGTGAATAAACTTGTCCTCACCCTCTTCACAGACCAGTTTTAAAATGTCCTGCTTTGTGGTTGGTTATTTTGTTGCTGTTGGTATGGTGGCTGCAGGAGGTGGCTATCACTTTCGATCTTTTGAGTTGTTGGTCCCAGAAACAACTTCTATATGTTTTTCATTTTTTTCTTTTTTGCCTTTTACCAGCTGCTGACATAACTTACATTTGACTTTAGTTAATCCATCTCTGTTTGTTTCCTTTTTCTAAAACATAGGCTTCTGATGGGGGGTAATTTATGTATGTCACTACAGATTTAAAAAACCATCAGTAAACATGTCTAAAGAAAAGTTCTAATAGATGATTTACATACACAGGCACACACAAAGATCACATACAAAGATGCACATATCTAGTCCTATTCTGAGACCTCATGGATATTTTCTTCTCAGGATGTCACAGAGTAATTGTCACCATAGGTGTACAATCTTACTGACATTTTTTTCACATAACTTCTGGGTTTTTATAAATGAAACTGATACACATTTTACAGCAGCGCTCTTCTTCATAGGCTACAAAACTACACAGGTTGGCAAATGGAGCAAGATTTCATCAGCTGAGATGCTCCATGTCAAAACGTAAGGTATTTACTGTATCATTTTAAGCTAGAACAATTAAGCATGCATTGTGTTCAACTGGAATTGGAAGGAAAATATTTACTAAATTGCATACAAAAGCACAAAAGTATAAGGGCTAAATAAGTTCAAGTCATTGAGGGCCTGATCTGACAGATTCTTAGTCACGTTCCATTATGCAAATCTTTGCTTGTCTTCATTTTGACAATCAGGGAGTAAGGGTTTGCAGGATACAACCCTATCATTTTATGTGAAACCATTATAATATATTAATCTTTTAACTGATTTGTGGTTGTACTTGAGACACCTGGCACCACAAAGAATAATGAAAAGTGCTATCTGGGTGTACCTTTTTCATGCTGCCACTTGCAGCTGCTTTTGTTGTCAGTAAGCCTTGGGATTCTGAAACAACACTAGGATCCCAAAAGAAAAAAATACCTTTCTGGGCACATAAATCCTAGGAGATGGCATGCTTTGGCAGTGATGAGCCAGCTTGTCAAAGAAAATAAATTGAAATGAGATTTAAAAAAAAAAAAAAAAAAGCCCTACAGCCAGAAGATACTAAATGCTGAGAGAGGGAAAAGAGCATCCTGTGTCCTGGACACTGTAGCCTTTTATAGTGGCCAAATCCCTCTTCCTCCTTCTTAGGGTTTTGACTACAGCCCTCAGGTTGGAGTTGGCTGCCAAGGTGTGCTTCCCAAAAGGTAAACCTAGCTAAATGAAACTGTGTTCTTTATAATGAAATACACTTCATTTTTTGGGGAAGGAAGATCTCCCCTATCAGTCAATAATACGGAGCATTTGTGGAGAGTCCTTTCTCCTGATCCCAAAGGGTTACAGCCCATCACTAGTGATGTTGTACGGGTGGGATCAGCCATCTGACAAAGGAGAGTTCTCTCCTTTCAGCTGCTGCTAATTAGCATTGAGTAACATGGGTATGTTCAATGGGCGGCCATTAGCCTGGTGTGGCTCCTTGCTTGTTGACAGAGCTCTGAAACAGTTCTCTTACCCAAGAGATGTCTTCAGGCTGTGCTGCCTCTTTGCAATTCTTCTTCAGAAAGAATGTACCCTTCCCCATTAGGATGTTAGCCTTCCTGCCTCTGATTGCCACATGTCAGGATCGCTCACAGGGAATTAAAAAAATAAGTAAGCAAATAGTCACAAAGCCTTTGTGCACTTATGGAATGCAAATAAAAAGTGAACCAATTCCTCCAATATACGGGTTACCTAAAATACCTCAAACGAAACAGAATCGATAAAACTAGATCTTCCTCATTGGAGAACACAGCAAAGTTTAGCAGTAAGTTTAGTGACCAAGGCATGTTTAACCCTAGCTAGCTGTGGGGGAATTTTAAGAGTCACTCTGGGAAACTGGACAAGCAGAGAAGTGGTACATGATGTTCTGTAAAGGTCACCTGCAAATGGCTTTCCTGGAGTTCTGCTTTGACATTCCTCTTCTTTGAGAATTCTTAGATTGTCACATAATGAGGTTGCAGCAGAGCAGAACTAAACAGCAGGCACCGAAAGAGCTACAGCTTAAGGAATTTAGCAAAGCATTAGTTTATAGTGCTGTGTCTCTGATCCAGCAAAGCACTTGAACATGTGCTTATCTTTAAGCACTTGGATAGCACTATTGACTTCAAGTTAAGCACATCATGAGTCCCTTGTGGAATGAAAGCCTAAATTCAGTTTCCAAGTTTCCTTTGTAAGTATTCTTTACTGGTTGAAAGTAAATCCTGTTTCCGCCAATCAGATGGTCAAAAGAGATCAAAGGGCGATCCCAAGCCAGCAATCTCATTGGGTTAGACGGATTAAGGCTCGCTATGTCTTGTAACCAAAGCACATAAGGGAATGAAGTTGGCCAGCATCACATTCTGTTGCCGTTGACAACCCTGCCCATTGTTGAATAAACTTAAGGTGACCACTGGCATGAGCTCAGAGCATGGTTCAAACACATGCACCTAGAACTGTATGGTGAATTGCACCACTGTAGAATACAGAACTACATTAAACAGTTTCCACCAGTCTTCAAAAAAAGAAGGGGGAGGATGGACAAAGCAGAATTAGAAACAGCTACAGAAATTTGGGCAAGCCCTTTAACTTGACCTGTAGGTACCAAGCCTGATTTTGGCCCAAACTTCGCAAGCATTCAGGGGCATGTAGGAAGCTGCTTGCAACCCTTCATCCTCCACCCTGAGAGACCAGTATGGTAGTGAAACTTTATATATGAAAGAGAATCCTTGTATCTGAAAACAAAGAGAGAAAGGAGTTAATAGTTTGAAGGCAGCCCTTCTCCCCTGCTGGCTTTTATTGTACAAATTATGCTATATAGTACATTCCCATCCTTTACTGAATGCTCTTTTTTCTTCTGCACCATAGATCCCTAAAGATTAGCATCATGCCAAGGCAGAGGATTTCCTGATATGACTTAAAGATGGGAGGGAAGAGAAGGGTGGTGGTGCTTAGCTCATTGTCTCCAGTAATCTGAAACATGAAAGAGTGACTAAATTTTCCATGGTGAAATAATATCCATATGTATTTTCACACAGCAACTCACGTACAAGGTTTTGCAGTTGGTCATTTTTTGGGAGAGATGTCTCGTTTGCATTTTAGCAAACCATGCATATATACATATATACATATACATATACATATACATATACATATACATATATATATATATATATATATATATATAAAAAATA
>NW_017728950.1:72264510-72275560 GCF_001723895.1 Crocodylus porosus
TAATTTTTTTATTATTTTGTTATATATAGGCACACACGCATGCGCGCACACACACATATATGAAAGGGAGGTTCAGAAAGGTAGATTCAGAAACACTGTTTGCTTAGAGCTGATATACTATCCTGTACTTGAACATTAGTAACAAACTGAAAAAAATCATGAGAGAGAAGAAACTGACATAAAGGATCTGCTATTTACTTTGAACAAAGCAGGCCAAATTTGGTCCTTGGTTACACTAATATATCCCAGTTAGGTTAGCCCTTTAAAGCCCAACCTGCTATTGTGCACACAACTCTCTCTTGTTCTGGAGTCAGGTACAACATCAGGTTTACAAGGACTACAGGGTCAGTAAACTTTAGACTCCTCATGGTTTTCAAAAGTAAGGCAAAATTCAATCTTGGAGTAACTGACTACTGTGTTTCTTCTTAACCCTTGGCTGAAGGTACTGCATAGGGAGCATGGTTTTAATGTAATGCTATTATTGTTTCTGAATTATTGTTTGCTATCATGTCTTCTCTTTTGCTTTTAAAGTTCTTAGCAAATATAGCAGTACGTGAGTCCAGCCAGATATAAAGGAACAAATGATCTCAAATGCATTAATAAGTTCCAGGGCAGGGATACCTGCAGTGCCTCTTGCCCCCATCAAGAAACTGACACCTATCAAATATGAAACTTAAAAGAAAAGAAACACTGAGTCTCACCTAGAGAGATGCTACTGATATGCTCTAGTGATTATTCTTGCCTTAACTGTCAACTCTTGAAGACAAGGTCAGGAGCTTTCACCCTCAGGGGTGAAGAGCCGTAATCAAGACCATAGGCAGACAAGGTTCTTTGGGTGAATCTGATATCTTTTATCAGACCAACTTAAATAGTTGGAAAACAATTATTAAGCAAGCTTTTGGGTTCAAAAACCCTTTGTGAGGCTAAGGAAGTTTCAGCAGTAGGTGTGTGCTCTTCCAGGATGGAATGAAAAGCCCTGTAATCAAGACCAGTCTCTCAGAGTCCAGTGCTGCATTGCTAATGCAAGCCAAACTCTTAGGAAAAGTAATGGAAGCTTGGGGCCTCAATGAAACATCACAGGAATAGTAGTTGTATATAAAGCAGTAGGAAAGACGAACTCAAATGGTTACATTCCGACCAAAGGTTGTCCAGAGAGTTGGTGGATTCTTCCAGATGGCCTCCAAGAAAGAGGCAGGTATTGTAAGTGCTTGTGCCTCTGCTTCTCCCACAAACATTTCTACAACTTTTTCCATGCTCCCCAGTGTGCATGGGATATGCTCCCTGAGCTAGTTCTTTATAATGTCTCCTGAAGACCCACTTCTACTGTAATGTTTACAAGAAATCAGGCAAGTATCGGGTATCATAGGGATGGGGGATCTGGCATGACCAATAGGGTTCCCAACCCTTCAGGATTGCCCTGGTGTCTCCAGAAATTAGATATAAATCTCCAGGAGACTGCTGAGAATTACCCAAGAAAGAAATGATAGGGCATTCATTAAAATAAATATGAAATGTTGAATCCAATTTATACAGTAGCCCAGTGGGTTTTTAAAATGTAGTAGTAATATGCACTTGCCTTCCTGACATAAAATGGATACATTTGTGTTGTGTGTCATGGGCATGTTGGTGTTCTAGAAACCTCCTGGAATAGATTCAAACAGAGTTAGCAATCCTAATGACTGGTGTGTTTCTTTCCCTAAAGTACCTCCTCCCCTTTGTTTTTATTTACAATGGAGGTGCTACTAAGGTATCTTATTATGTTTCCAGATGTGTGTAGGTTTAGGCCTTGAAGCCCCACTCTGCATTTGTGCTGAAGCCTTGTCCCCATTTGGCTCAGCTGTTGATGCTGTTGATCAAAAGCAACAGGATGATGTTGCTATTTCATTCCCCTGTGTGCCATTGACTACAGAAACCAGTATGCCTTAACCACGTTAGTCCCATATGCTGCTAGGCATAGGGGGGACCAGTGCCCTTATTTGCTTTACTTACTTGAGGCTATATTGCTAGATTGAAGTCTAGTTGTAATCAATGGTAAACACCCATGGACCTCCTTGGGGAAGGATCAGGACCTCATTGTACTGTGTTTCCAGTTAGACTCTCTAAAGTCATTGAGGCAACAACTGTGTTTGCTTCTGTTAGTATAATGCATGAAACAACAGGGTTCCAGTCCTCACTGAGGATTTGCTGCTGCTGTACTATAAAGACAAAGGCCAGTAATGGTACAATAATAGTAATAATAATAATTGAGAATGATAAGTAATAAATCAGTGCAGGGGGCAAAAACAGCAAGACTCAAATACAGTCTCAAAGATGAGCTGAGATTTCTGCTTCAAGGCATTGATTTCCAGCTCTGAACAGAAAAGTAAAAGAGTGCAGCAAATGTTTAGTTGACTGTGTTAATGTGTGAGTGATTATATGCAGTGCTAAGTCTTCTACTTTGCCTCCAGCATTGAGAACCTTATTGCTGATGCTGCTTTAGAATCAGGGGGTCATCAGGCTAGACTTGCTTTATCCTATTCACAGTGATTTTGTAATCTCACAGTACAGGATTATCTCTGAAATTCCAATCTTTCTTTGGTTAGTGACAAGTCCTATTCAAATTTTGAAATATGTCAGATAAAGTCAATCAGTCATTTATAGCTACTGCAAGATGTTAGAAAAAGCTGAATCTGCTTGGTATTCTAAGAAAAGTGATGGGGGCCATCATGGGTGGATCAAGGATTTTGAAAAATGGGGTGCACCTGGTGTAGCTCATAATCACATATAATATAACTGATATTTTTCTCCAGTTAAAGAGAAACTAGATGTTTGCTAATAATATGCTAGGGGAATAGCCATCTACTAGTCAATTTAAGATCAAAGTAAAAAATGTAGCTATTGGAATGTGCATTGATTTGCTAGATTATATACAAAGTTAAAACACACACATAACAAGCTAGGCAAAATAGTTGAAATATATAACGTCATTAGTCCTGTAATCATTCTAATTAGATGTATGTCGCTTATTCACAATCATAGAACAAACTTTAGGCTTCTTGAGGGTCTTGACAATGCCTCCAGTACTTCATTGTCAGTCATATCTACACCTGAATTATTATTACCATGCCTGGGTTAAGGTTTTTAGCTAGAGCTAAAAACAGTCTGCAAGAATGTGAAATGGAAGAGAGACATTACCAGGAATGGCTAACAGACAGTAAAATTGGAAAAGAAAGGATCATTTGAATAGTTGACCATTAAGATGATTCAAAAGGATAGAGTGTCATTCATACCTGTGGAGTAGAGAGAAATTAACAGGTATCAGAGAGATGATAATGAGCCATGAAGTCAATTGACCATCTCAGAACTACTGGAATAGAAATGCCACTGCCCCTCCCAGGCAGTTAGTTTGACAGTTTGGGTGTAACAGGAATTAAAAGGGAGTACAACTGCACCACTGCACCCTCCTGGATCTGTCCTTGCTAGCAACATTTTAAAATACTTCATTGCAAAGTATTTGTTGCAAACAAACCTCTTTATAGAAATATCTTTCTATAGCACTGCAGATTCCATAACAATATAACACTTCTCATTCGGCATTGCTTTCCTCTTACAGTCTTCCCCAAATGTGTACTTATAATAGTTCTTTACAGTTATTTTAAATATCATAGGCCTAAAATGTTATACTCCATTACACCTGTATAATTGATTTCACTGAGGATGCTCCAGGTTTACACTGAAAGCTGAATTTAGGGAACTGTATCCTAGAAAGCAGTGACTCTGAAAAATACCTTGTCTCTGTGGACAAACAGCATAAACACAAGCTTCCAGTAAAATACTATGGCAAAAAAAGTAGTGATGTGATCTTTGGATATATAAAGGAGGGTACTGAATAGGAGCAATTTAACATTTTTCAATGAAGTGGGTGAGACTGAGTCTAGAATGTTGCCTTCAAGATCACATTTAAAGAAAAAAGTTGAAAAATGGGAGGGGCAAGTGCAGAAAAGAGCTACAAAAATGATTGGAGAGCCAGGGAAAAATTGCATTACAGTAAGAGACTGTAAGAGCTTGATCTGTTTAGTTTATCAAGAAGAAGAATGAAAAGCATTTTGATTATAGTGTATGAGTACTTTACAGGACTCTTTAATCTATCAGAGAAAGGCAAAAAGAATAAATTGAAATTGAAGCCAGACAAAGTGGAAATTGAAAGGAGGCACCATTTTTTTTAAAACAATGAGCATGATTAGCCACTGAAACAGACTACCCAAGAAACTTGTATTCACTGTTTCTTGATATCTTTCAATCAAAATTGGATACTTCCTAGAAAACATTCTTTAACCATAGACAAATATTATGCTTAATACAGCGGGGACTGGATGAAATTCTTTAGTCAGGAGGTCAAACCAGGTGATCTAATGCAACCTTTAAGGCAGACATACTGCAACTTAAGTCCTGCCTCCTCCCCATATTGTACCATATTGATCTCTGCCATGCCAAAAGTATAGTCCATAGAGTTTGCATTGAGCTTGAACCTCTGCCCATGTAGAACAAAATGGGGGCAAGACACTGTTGCAAGATTGTGTCATTGCCAAGAGCCAGGTTATCCCTTTCTTAGCCCCACAACTACTGTAATTTTTATACGGTGGGCGAGGACCCAAAGCCTTGAATTTGGTGGTGGCTGCAGGGCCAGGGAAGGGTTAACTTGGCTTTTAGTGGTGAAACCTGCCACTTCCTCTCAAAGCAGCATCCTAGCTCCACTCTGCTCCATGTGGCTAGAGGCTCTAGTCTCATCCCCTCATTCATGTCCCTTCCCTACCTGCATTCCAGCACCTTTCTTTACTGAGTGCCTGGAGCTCACATGCCACACACAGCAGCTGCCTGTGCCACCAGTAACATAACTGGGGCAGGGGGAGAGAGAGAGTAGGGAGGAACCAGGGTAGCAGCTCTGGGTGCTGTTTTAAGGGGGCATGCAGGTTCTTATTATCAAGTTCTTACTTCTTGGTATATGAAATACCATATTTACAAGTCATATTCGTAAATCCCATAAAATAGGATTATATACAAAATATCCAGTTAAATTGCCATAAGGACTCTAATGTTCTTTTCTGTCAGTGAGAGTATTGAGGGCTTCAGATGAAAGCTGATCCCATGCACAGAGAATTCCACATTAATATAAATGGGAGCTCTTCATTTACGTACGCTTAATCTTTTATTTGTAATTGTCAGGGCCAATAGCTTCCCACTGCTGCCTGTTTTGAATGATTTTCTATGGGTGGTTTATCCAGTCCAACTTTTGTATTTTATCTTGAAATTTCCCTTGAATATCTCAGTTCACTTTAGCTGTTCTGTTCTTGTTGCCGTGGTGGAATGAAATCTTTTAAATAAATTAAGATAAGATATTAAAGATACCAATGGCAGTCAAGTACCTAACTCATTCAAAGTCAATGGGATTTAGGAACCTCACTGCCATTTGAGCCTTTGAAAAACTCTCCCTAGATAATTGACCTAATTCTTTATATATGCTCCACTGCTGTCTCCTCCCACAGGAGTCAGTGGTTTATGTTTGGAACCTGAGCTTCCCAAATGGATTTTTCCTTAGCAAACTTTTCTGTGTCATCATGACATCTGACATGTATTTGATGTGCTTATATTGTTCTTATAGTTAAACTTTGCCCATTTAGTCACATTTACTGCCATTATTTATTTAGTATTCAATTTTGCTTTAGAAGGTAACTGGGATAGACTTTGCAGTCTTATTTTGTGCAGATCTGTTTAGCTGCAATCAACATATTGGGGGGCTTTGGCATTTGGGATGCTATATTTTGCATTTTTCAAATTGGTATGGAACAAGGTATTTACTCAATGGCTAATTTGTGTAAGAGTATTTAGCAGCAGCTGTCTATGTCCTGTAAAGCAGTATTTGACTGTTTTTATTTATTTTACTTTACATTGCTTGTGATGTCCTCATAAAAAAAAACCTGACAATAAAATCACTTCACACGTGGGGTAAACATGGATGTTTTTCTGTGTTAAATGAAGATGAAACAAAGTTAAAATGGCTGATTTTGTACAACATTTATCCTTCTGTAGTGACATAACAAGACACAGGATGAGAACCCAAAGCTATTATATTGAATTGTAGTTTTGCTAGTGAGGTCAGCAGGGCCCAAATTTCACCTATGCTTTCAACCTAACAGTAGTTACTAGATACAACAAGAATTTTAAAAGTAATGAATGGTCAGTGGATCTGAACTTCTTTTCTCATCCAGGAAGGAAATAATACAATGATACTGATGAGGAATCAGGAGAGACTTCCTGAGAAGAGGAATAGTTGTTGGATGATCAGAGTTATATTATGGAAGACGGAAGCAGCACATGACATTTTCAGGCCTCACTCTAATGCAAAATGCAGCAGCTGCTTGCAGTCTTGGGAACCTAAATGTGGCGGGGAATATCATCCTTTATTATTTACTATTTTTTAAAGTTACAAATAACCAGAGCTTCTAGACATATCCAAGATCCATGAACTTAAAAATGTTTCTGGATGGCCTCTTCCAGTCTGCCTAGTAATTCTCAGTGCCGTCCAAATCCTATATTAGTGACTTCCACTCTAATTTTCAAGAAAACCATTGAGAAAATGTTTCTTGAGATGTCTACTTCCTAGAACCATTTGGAATCGTCTTCCTCATTAACACAATGGAGATGCTGCCCTGATCTCTGCCTGCAGATGGACAACACTAATGACAGATCTGTATGATGGCAATCTAATAGATCTCTTCCCCTGAGAAGGAAACTACATACAGATGTAAT
Source organism: Crocodylus porosus (assembly GCF_001723895.1). NCBI lineage: Eukaryota > Metazoa > Chordata > Crocodylia > Crocodylidae > Crocodylus > Crocodylus porosus. The sequence continues at coordinate 72,271,297 of NW_017728950.1, forward strand.
GAGCATTTTGAACTATTTTTATTTAAAAAAAAATCTTAAGTCATCCCTGTGTATCCCTATGGTACCCTGAAGGCTACATTCCAACTGTAATTGAAGACTTCTGCTAGTACCCAGATCTGTTTACTCAACCAGTTATTGCCCAGTTTAAAGTAACTGTGAGCTGGAACTTGAGCTATTAATAAAATGCCAGGAAAGCAGAACAGTTATATCCAACAAGATGTGCATTCCTGTTCTGTCGGTACATACTTTAGGCATGTTATGAGCTCACAACACCTAAGCCATTCACCTACAGCCCAGGAATGTGCACCCCATTCTAGTAAGGCACCTAATTTTCATTCAAAATATACTCCCTGTTTGTGGAATTTGGACCATTCTCCACAACAGTTATTCATATTTAGTATTTATTTTGTGGTAAATACCTAATGATATGACTAGAGAGAAGCATAAGCCAGCAGATGCAGATTTGCATCTGGTATGGGGAGGGCTATTGGTTTGCACCTGTCTCTGGTTATAAACTATATTTCAGCCGTTGTTCAGAGAAAATAACAGTGCAGGGAAGGGAATGAAAATAAAAGGCCAGATCCTTAACTGATATAAATGCACTCCACTGATTTTAATGGAGACGCATTGAAACATAGCAGTTGGGGATCTGGACCTACCCCTACCACCATCATCACTGCACACACATCACTCCAAACCTATCATGAACAACACCAGTATGTGTTAAAGCCGCTCTTCCAGATAGCTGTAGGGTTCTGAGACCGCTGGTAGACTGATAGAAAGAGGAAAGTTTGGTATGATGCACTGACAGGATGGATGAGAAAGGGACCACTCACAGCCTGTTGTCCAGCAAGTAGCCCTGGAGGCTTTAAATTGTAGCCATCAAAAGTACTTGTTAAGCAGAAAATACGTACTTCATTATCTGCTAATCACGCATACCCTGTGATTTTGTAAACTGACATGTCTGTGTGGAAGTAAGGAGCACCACCTCCACAGCCACAGCACTGCTTTCCCAGCAGCCTCAGAAGCAGTTTGGTAGAAGCCCAACATACTTTGTGCAGTTACTGTGACTGCCCTGCTGCACTTTCAGTAGCTGCCTTACTGGTTGGCTGCTACATTGCATGGATGGAAAGAAAGAATAGCTCTGGCTGTCCCACTGATCCTCCCCTAACAGACTGAGAGAAGCAGGAGGGGGAGAAGGAGGAGAGGGGAAGGGTTGTACTTATTGTACTGTTTGAAGGCACATATACACGAGATATTTACTGTGCAGTTGACTAATTAGTTGCGCGATAAATATCATGTATGTACATGTGCACCCCTATCAGGCTGGAGTAAACTAATGAACTCCGCAGCAGGATAGTACTTGTGTAAGTACTATCCTGTACTTGTATAAGTACTATCCTGCTGTGGAGGAAAAAAACTGTAGCAACACATATGTAGACACTGCCCCAGCTGCCTTGGGCATAAGGGTGCTTCAGTGCAGGGCCTGCCTGCTGACTAGCCCTGCAGTTAAATACTGTCATGCTCTGGTCAGCCCCTCCACAGCACACTGAGCCAAAGGAAGCAACCTTGTGTTGGCAGGCAGACCCCCTCAGGCCTCCTGCCATCCAGAGCTGCTCCAACCCAGCTCAACATGCTATGGTCCCGGGAGGAATAAACTTTGGTGCTTGTGGCAGCAGGAAAGCACTGGAGTTTATTGCATCACATTAATATTCATGTGTAGACACACACTGAATGTGGGGATTTGATGCCCTCATCTCCACAGGATACCATTGCACTGGAGAAATAAAGAGTAGATGGTCAAATTTAAGAACAATTTATGGCCCCAGGATTCTCTGCTTCTGTATAGGTAAGAGCAGCCTGGGGACTGTTCTCACTTGCAGCAGTTGGCTGTGGTACCCCCCAAACCAGCTGATGATAGAGTGCAACATGCATTAATCCCATCTGTTCATAACCCATCCTCTAGAACCTGTCAAAAGGGAAGTCTAGGAGCCAAACATGCTGGCACCGCATCAACCATGGACCCTGCCCATGCTTAGGGACTCCATAGGTAGGGACCTGTGAGTGGTTTCTGCACTACAAATGCAATGGAAAATGCCAGGAAATCTACTCAAAAATATTTATTGGGAACTCTTGGCCACTTTGAAAAAATATAAGACTGGACACAACTGACTTGTGGGAACCCAGCAGTGCGGAAGGCAGGAACAACCATGAATATCCCAGTGTTTCTTGCTGTTCATCTACCTTCATTACGAAGTCAGGATAGCTGTGGCTCCATACTGTGCTCTGCTGAGGGTTGCAGCTAGTGTCACTGACCCATTTCTAGCCTGTTCTCTCCTCCCTTTGCCTCTTACTGAGTTACATCTGACACTTACGGAGACAGCCCTCACCAGACTGCTTTCTCCCCTGGCAGATTTATCACAATGGTGCAAACATAGTCTTGGTGTTTTCCACTTGGTTATTGAAACACAAATGCAGCATGTGTTTGCAGCTTATGGAGGTCAGCATTGGCATCTGCACAGAGTGACTTGCATGTGGAATGTCTCCCATTTTCCTTGTAATGTTCCCCTTTCCCCTCACATTGGTGAGTAACAAGGAAGATGTGGAGTTTCCAAAGTGTTAAGGAGAGTTTGTTTTCTTACTCCCTATGATTACAGACACTAGCTGTTTTCTCATTTTGTGATGAGTTGCATGATAGGCTTGGTCCGTAAACTTGATTTATCTAAAACTCCCTATCATTTTCTTATGCAGGAATTTAACACTGTGCAATTGCATATGTGCTGAAAATATATTTAAACATTCTTAGGTGAGATTCACCTTTTGTGCAGAAGCCTGTCTAATAGGGCTGTGCGAAGCTTCAGTCCCAGATTCGATTTGGTGGAGATTTGACCTGATTTGGTGGCTGAATCTCCGAATCCGAATTGAATTAGGAGACCCTTTAATCTCTCCAAATTGAATTGGACCCTCCAAAGCATTCAGACATAGACACAGCTTTAAATATTATTTCTACATAATTCAACATACCAGGCAGCTTATGGATTCTGGGGTGGATGGAACGTCCCACAGGAGCGCAGGGGGGCTCCCTAGTATGCTCAACAGCAGACCTGAAAGTGATCCAGAAGCACTTCCAGTCCACTTCCGGGTCTGCCGAGGAGCACGCGGGGGGGCTTTCCTGTGCCCACCCCTGGCTCGGCAACTGCTCCCCTGCAGCCAATTGCTGAGCTGGGGGGGTGGTACACGGGGGCCCCCAGCACACTCGGTGGCAGACCTGGAAGTGGACCAGAAGTACTTCTGGCCCACTTCCAGGTTCATCGCTGAGCACATTAGGGGGCCCCCACATGTTCCTGTAGGATGCTCCATCTGCTCCACCATTGCAGTATTCATGAGTCACACTTGGTACCTTGAGGTATGCAGAAAAAACATTTAATGCTGTGTCTATGGCGGAATCACTGATTCTCTGAATCAGCATCAGATCTTCAGATTCAGCTGAATCAAATCGGGGACAGTGATCTGAATCAACTAATCGAATCACTGTCCCCAGTTTGGGCTGAATCCAAATCAAATACAGCCCATTTCTTACACCCCTAATGTCTAAGGCCTGTGTACCACTGTAGGCCCTATTTATTTTTTGTGTCTCAGGATTTCACTTGGGCATAGGCTTTGTCTTGGTTGCCTGAGCAGGGATGAATTTCAAATGTTTGTAAAAGCAAAAAGTACACTTAATAAGCCAACTTCACCAGTAGCAACACAAAGCAGTTGTAAACCCAGTGTAATTGGCTTGTTAAACCAGGCCTACAGCTGCTGTCTGTACCTAGGACATACACCAGTAAATTTGATCAAGTATTTTAAAATATGAAATTCTTTACTTGACATAAGAATTAAAAGAATGGAGTAAAATCGGAGTAAAAAAAGCTTATGGGCATTATGATTTGGTCTGTTGGAACCAGCCATCAGGTTGGGGAGCATCGGGTTAGAGAGCTTCTGGAGGGGCTGGACGTGTTCAGGTCAGAGGGTCCAGATGCTTTCCACCCCAGGGTGTTGAGGGAGCTAGCTGGGGTTATTGCAGGGCCCTTGGCATGGTTCTACAAGTGCTCGTGGTGCTTGGGCCAGGTGCCAGATGACTGGAAGATAGCTAACGTGGTCCCCATCTTCAAAAAAGGGAAGAGGGAGGACCTGGGCAACTATAGGCCTGTCAGTCTTACCTCAATCCTTGGGAAACTCTTTGAGAAGATCCTCAAGGAGCACATCTGTGATGGGCCGGCTT
>NW_017728950.1:72276105-72315153 GCF_001723895.1 Crocodylus porosus
CGGGGACTACAGGGCAGACCCTACATTGAAAGACTGTGGGACCTAAACCTGTTCAGCCTTCACAAGAGAAGGCTGAGGGGGGACCTGGTGGTCTATAGGGGGACCAGAAGGGTTTAGGGGAGACACTGTTTCCCCTAGCGCCCCCTGGCATGACAAAGAACAATGGACACAAAGTATTAGAGAGTAGATTTAGATTAAACATCCACAAGAACTACTTCACAGTTAGGGCGGCTAGGAGCTGGAACCAACTTCCTAGGGAAGTGGTGCTGGCTCCTTCCCTGGGGATCTTTAAGAAGAGAATTGATGACTACCTGGCTGGACTCATTTGAGTCCAGTCTTTTTCTCCTGCCCAAGCGGGGGGTCGGTCTTGAAGATCTACAAGGTCCCTTCCGACCCTACTTCTGTGATTCTATGAGTCTATGATTCTATGAACTCTATCAACAATACTAACTAAAACCTTGGTTCATCTTGGATATTTTTCCATTTTACCTCAGAGCAATAGTGTAAATCATATTTGCGAGAATGAAATATCTACCTTATCCCAGTTGTAGCATGAAACAGACATAGTAAGTGGCAGTTTAATTTAAGATGAACAAACGATAAGTAGAGAGCCAGAAAGTATATTGGATTTAATTAAAAGGGGGCATACTTTATCTTCTTGGATTATATGAATGTTTTTTTCTTACCTCTCCCTCCTCGTAATATTTTCTTTGGAGTTGAATGAGAGGGATCAGCTGCTGTTGAGAAAAAAATGGATGTGGCATGAAAGAGACTTCATTTGCTTTTGGCATCTTCCTCCCTCTCCCCCCCCCCCCAATTTTTTTAAAGAAATATTCATGCTCATGTTCTGCAGAAATTATCCAAACAAGATAATAAATAACCTCTCCTGCAATGACTGCCAGGGTCTCAGTCTCTTGTCTTGTAAAGCACATAAACTGTGTTTTAAATATAAGTATATTAACACACTCTTCTTGCAGTGATTTGTAATGACCTCTGCTATGTGTGGCCTGATCTTTTTCCCACTGTAAGCATGATACTGGAGAGGCAAACCTTTTCACTCCATGCTAAACTTATGCATCTGGGCACCATTCCCTTGCCTCCCCAAAATTCATTTCTAACATCCATTTATGTTTATTTTACAGTTGTTCAACACATCAAGAGACACAATATTGTTCTAAAAAGAGAGCTTGGAGAAGGAGCTTTTGGAAAAGTCTTCCTGGCTGAATGCTATAATCTCTGTCCTGAACAGGACAAGATATTGGTGGCAGTGAAGGTAAAGAGTCTACAGTTTCCATTATTAATTCATGGTTGCAACGAATGCTATTTTATTTGTAAAAGATCATGTTTGCTTATTCAGTAGCCCCAGCATGATGCCTGTGATATATGTGCAAGGGTTCACAAGGCTAATGGAATGTCAAGAGAACATGATATTTGATCTTGCTGTAGCGTATAAAATGAGAACCGAGTTTCATAAAGAAAAGAGGAAAATTAACAGTGTCACAAAAGGGACAAATTTTTTTATGATCGATCTGAAATATGGTGATTGAAAATGCGTAGCTAAATATGTTATTAAAAATATATGTGGTACCATACTTGTATGTCTAAAAAATCTATCACTAGCCACATGATTAAGATGCACAAGTAATTTCTAGTCAAAGAAGAATTATTTCAAAAACATTCATGTGATTCTTAGTCAACTGCTGAAACTGTATGTGAGCGGTCCAAATCACTGCCGTGGCTGCCAAAATATTACAATGCTACTTGCAGACGTAACACTTGAATAGAATTGTTGTGTGCTGTTAAGCAGCTGCCATATTGAAATCCATGTGCCGCTGGATTTCAGGACAAGGGATTCTTCATGGCATTATATCCCCTTCCCCCAGAGAAAAACCTACGGGAGGAGGAAAATTAAGTGAACACATCAGTAACTTTTAAGTTTCTGATTTCAGTGATGATCTCCCCTAATAGGAGAGGGGAGGTTTGTCAGCATCATAGAATGGGCCAAACTGCATGGATCATTGGGATCCACTGATAAATAAAGTAATATACTAAGATCTTACGGCTCCCATACAGGAGTTGTAATCTGCTGGTCTGTATAACAAGCGCATTTCTCTCTAAGGCTAGGGACAGACATTACACATAAACCAGGTTAAGTGATCAGAAACTGGTTTAAACCTGTAACAGAACAGAAGTTTAGTGCATATAAACCAGTATGAAAATGGCTGAAACCAGTTTGAGATAAACCTGGTTGAATGTAGTATCCGACTTAAGAATTTGGGTCAAACCAGTTTATGCAATGTCTGTCCCAGACTCCTTGCTGGTTTAAGATAAACCAAGCTCCCCCAGCATCCCAGCAAATTTTTCTGGGCTGGTCGGGTCTCTCCGCTCCACAGCAGGGCTGGCCCCTCCCCTCTGCTCCCTGGCTGTAGCTCCTGCACAGACTGTGGGCTGCTTCCCTTCACCACTCCCTGCTAAGCAGGAATTCCCCCCTTCCCTCTGCCTTGATGAGAGTTTCTGTGTATTAGCTATCATACCACATGTTGGCTATGATCTGTGCTGAGTCAACAGGCAGAATCAACAAGTAGCTGGTAATGTCCCTCTGTTTTCTTAATGAGGTGATACACTCTTTTATCAATTCCCTGCTGGGCTAATCAGAGCATTTTGCTGGAGCATGGCCACACCTCTCTTCTCCCCCCCCCCTCCCCCGGCTCAGTACTGTGGAGAGGAAGGGAGGCCTGCTCTAGTGCCCCCTGGCTTCTAGCCTGAGCCATTACAACATGTGCCTGCCTGTCTGGGATGTCTGTGCAATTACAAAGTGATGTAGCCTAGCTAGGTTAGACTAGCCTGCAAAGATTGAATCAATTCAGGCTTTTTGAATGTCTGTCCCTAGCTTAAGAAGGGAAGCCACTTCAGATGCTGCTTAAATTCTGCATTTCCACTCCCTCTCTTTAATGCTGCCTGTCACTGCAGCTCATGGTAAAGAATACTTAAGACTGTGAGGGAAAGCTTTCTCCATAGATTAAGACAACAGTTTTGTCACTTTATAGCAACACTGCTAATACAGGGTTTTTTGAAAACTGATGCTTGGCATGGTCCTTTATAAGCATCTGATTAATAGCCAAGGAAGGACAATAAATTCTTATTTTCATAGCATAAACTAACACCTGAGTGGATAAGAAAGAACTTCTTTGAATAGATTATTCTCTACATGCCCATTTTGGAATTCTAACACCTTTCCTGTGAAATATCTTTTGCTGGATATTGTCAATCAGGGAACACTGTGCTAAGCAGGCTAATATTTTGATCAAATATGGCAGTCCCTGTGTCCCTATTAAAATGAGCTCTTTCCCTCCTTACAAATTAGAGAATGCAGTCCTGCTCGCATTAACATCAAAGGTGAAAATACCTATTAACTGCACTGGAAGCAAGATTGTGTAGCCAATGAAATTGGCTAAGCTAGGTTCCCTGATTGATAGCAATATTCCTAGCATTCAGAGAGGTGAATAATTTAGAGGAATGAGTCCATCTCAGGAGGATTTAGGAAGCAAAGAAGCTGAGCAAGCTGGCCCAGGGGTGAGCATCTTCTCACCTGTGTGGAATTATTGTCAGATCTTCTTTTCATTCGTTGGAGGCCTGTCTGGATCTTTGACATGCCTTCTGCTGGTTGCCTGGCAACCATAACAGTATTGTGCATGCATGTTAAGAAATCGGTGTAATTTCACTGTATAGAAGGAATTGAGTCTGACTCAAAATGTAGCATTTCTTTTTTGAAAGACAAATATTTTACATATTTACATTGCTAATGAAAATTGTATAGAAGACAAGCAATTCAGAAAAAATCTAGGTGTCCATAAAATCAGGCATAATGCACACAAACTGTGTTTCCTATATTTGAAAAAATCACAACCAAGCAATTAGGTTTATTTTGGGTGGTGCCAGGCCTACTAAAACTACCATATTTTCTCATATACAACACACATGTAAGAGACAGCTGATAGAAATTGCAGTACATATTATATGCAGGAAATATGGTAAGGGCAGTTAATGGGCAAAAGCAAAAGTAAAATCTGTGTGGGACTCACAGGGAGCAGAACAGTGATCAGTCATGGCTCCTTGCCTGCTGCTACTCAGAGCCCTGCTACACATACGAATAAAACTGAATAGAAACCAGCTATAGAGTTGTTACACATTTTCAAACACTAACTTTATGACTGGTATAGCTGGATAGTCATTCTGGTCATGTGCTTATTACTTTACATGTGTGGCTGGTGTAAATTTATTGTGCAATTAACCAGATAATTACTTTGCACTTGTGGCCAGTCTTACTTTGGATATGTGACTGGTCTAAATTTATTACATTATTAAACAGTTAAGTGCATAATATATGTAACGTGTAGCAGGGACCTCAGTTATTTACTACAAGGAAAACTCTTTTTTAATTCATTCTGCCTCTCAAAGTCAAGATGCATACTTTATTCTGGGGTGTGTTGTATGTGAGTAAGTATGGTATTTTTGTGGGGCCAAATCATGTTCCCCAAAAGGTTTACATGAGATTTAAGTGGTGCTTAGGACTTCAGGGGCAAAAGCAAATGTGCATGACATTTTCACCCGAAGTGAGTTAATGGGTCCCTTGCTGCAGGGCAAATTTCAATTAGTATTTGGAGTCACGTTCCCCTGCAGGCTATGTGGCTGCTACACAGAAGCTACCACAGACTTTAAGTTACAGTAGGCTTCATAATCATTGCCCTGGAATTGAGGCCTTGGGCACAGTCTTGAATTCATCTGAATGTGCCTGAGTCAGGTGGAAGACATTTCTGTAGTATACGAGTCTGTGTCTGTGTCCTGGTCCTACATCCATAGCAGTAGAACACAGCTTGCCTCATTTTGTGGATTTTTGGTCCATTTAGAGAAATTCTGACCATTCAGTGTTCACAAGCACAACATTTTCAAATGAAAATTGGGAGTTTTCATGTAATCAGATCTTTTCAGCTCAGAGAGATGTTTAAGCTGTATCATATTTTTCCTTAAATTCAGTACTTTGCTAGGAATAGGAAAGGAAGGAGAACACTATTAATAAGGAAAATAAGGATCCGGTGAAAGTCCAATGCACTGTGAAGGACATGCATCTTTAGAGGTGCATTATTAACTCTATTAATTTTGATAGTGAAAGCCCAAATCCTTCTGTCCTCATTCAAAAGGTAAATCCTCTCTTCCTTGTTTTGCTGGGCAGATGTTACAGCAATGCAGGATGGAGTTGGAAATCAAGAGCTCTTGCAGTTGGTTCTGTTCTCCCCGTGCACCATGGAGTACAGAACTATGGGCAGTTTCCAAGCTCCTGGGTGATTGGGGCTTAAGTTGTGCTAAAGGAGAGGAAAAGATGTGGTCAGTGCTCCAATAACTCCTATCTGTAACGAGACTGGGCACAATGAACCGAGGGAGGGAGGGTTCTGTAATAGCCACTAATCTGCCCAAGGGGAAGATTCCTGCTCCTCCAGTTACCATGGACCATCTCTGCAAGAAGCCCATATTCTCGGAATACATTCAGGGATAAGACAGTTGTCTTAGTTCTTACTGAGACCAACCAAACAAAACTGCTACTGACTTTGATAGGAATTTTGTTTTCAGGGATTTGGCCTGTTTGTCAGTAATGACAATTAATACATCTTTATTTCCTTTTCTGTGAGACACTTTTGTCCTGTGCCCCCACCCCTTCACTGTGACAGCAAGCCTACAGTGCCATTTCTATGTAAAATGTGCTTTCTTATTACCTAAGCTACATGGAGAAACCCAATGAAATTGGGCATAAGACTTCTGGAAGACCACTGCTTAGTAGAAACTCTCAGGTTTCAACAATTTACCCAATGAAGGTTTTAGGCCATTATTCACTGTATTGTGTTTGACAGAAAAATTGCCATAGCAACTGCTTTACCATATGATAGTTTTGCTGTTTCTCTGCAAGAAAAAACACTTTCTGCAATATACAATATGTCATCTTCCCAGAGCAAAGCTGTCAGCAGTTTTGCAGACTTTCTGGGGAAAGTTATTTGTTGAGAGAGAGAACATACATCCCACCCAATTTCAATTTTAAAGTTATTCTCACATTTGCTTCCTTTTAAAAGCTATTTTTACAATGAACTATTTTTACAGAACTGTTATAGGTAAAAATTAGTCAAATAGTTAGAAGCCAAGGAAACCAACTTTGAACACAGTTGCCTCTTTCATTCTATGACGGAATGTAGACTAGACTTTGACTGTGTTTCTAGACAGTTGGTCCCCTAACATGGTTGTTTTTGGACATAGTTGGATAGAGCCTAAGCTTATCTTGATACAAGGGAATGTAAAGAGTAGCTCAGCTACTAAACACCATATTACACCATATTGTTATTAGTGCAGTAATAGAAGAACATGTCAAGGGCCCATGGAATCTGAAGACTGTGGAGTCCATGTGGAAAGGAGTACCCAACTTTGTAGTGTATTAAAGTTGCTCTCCAGTTGTCCCTATTCCATGTACCCTCTGCATCTGGTCCTGATTATGATAGTTGTTTGCTTCTGGAGACATAGATTAAATATTCACAAATGAAATATGTTCAGTCTTTGGTGGTTATATTTAAGTCCTCATTCATGCAAGCATTTCACATAATATTAGAAAAGGTGGACATAATTGTCAGTCTCTGTTACTGAAGAAAAGCCCTGAACAAAAACAGTGACATTAACAGAGCTCTTAGAAGAAAGAAACTTGCATAGGATCAGCCCGCCTATTAGTCTGTTACTTCCTTTACTCCCTACTTTCCTTATGAACACTAACAATAGCATGGCAAAATGTTCAGTAAACCTTCCCTTTTTTTATTGCAAGCAGTTACTATATTTGTGCCACATCCTCTTTCTCATTGATTCTAACTGCAATGTAGAACATGGCCACCAGGTTCTAGGAATGTTATATATTTTTTGCACAGGTCAACCAATTGTAATTATGTTGCATTTTTAACAATATGATATAAACAACTAATCCTTATTTACTTTATGTGAGATTTAACCTCTCATGGCAAATAATTCATTTTCTTATAAACAGCAATGTGGGGAAGGAACATCTCCATGCCCAAAGTGCCAAGTCTTCCTTTTAATCCAGTTTTGACATACTTCCCGTTAAAGAAAAGCATGCAAAATCTAAAAATGCAAAAGAAAAGGAGATTTTAAAAGATAAGTCTCATACCCTGTCAGCATCCTGCCTCTGTCCTTTGTTTCTATATTGTCTGAACTTCAAAGAGTTATGCATGTGCTTAACTAAAGCATTTGAGCGGTGAACTCACAGCAAACATTTAAACAAGGTCCTAGATTGTAAGCTCTGCAGTAGGGACTTGTCCTCCTATACATCTGCCAAATAATACTTTGGGGTCAACAGCCATAATAATAATAAAAGGATATAGAGTTTTGCTGAGTATTGCAATACCATCCATCACTTCACAGAACTAACAAAACATGGATTGAAGCTATACAAGATTGGTGTCTAGCACTGGCCAGAACCAATCCAAGCAGGGTGCGGAGCCCTGCTCCTGCTCCAAACTCACGGACCCTGGACCCAAAGAAGCTGCTGCTGCTGCTACGGGGGGGGGGGAGAGAGATTGAGTAGCAAGTGGCTGGACATGGAACCACTGCTCCACCCAGCTCTGCGGGGCCCCACAAAGCACGGGGCCCAGTATGGTTGCCCCAATTCGCACCCCGCGCCCCCCCCCTCCCCCCAGGGACAGCCCTGGCACGGGCATAAATGAGAAGAGACTCAGGCCCTTTGTCTACCAATAAGCTCTTCAGGACAAGGATTATCTTTTTATTTTGTGTTACTGTACAGGATTTAGCACAATGGGTTTCTGCTCCAGAACTGGGGTTCCTTAGTGATACCACAATAGAACTAAATAGTAATGTAGGATAAAATGTAGCAGAAAAAAATACTATAAATCATAGGGTTGTATTTGGCCCCAGATTTCATGTTTACAGATCTAAAGCAGCCACAAAAATGTCTTTTTTCTGTCTTTTACACAGTGTAAGATGCTCATCTTTCCCCACATGTTCTTTTGCTTTTGACGTGCATTTTTCTCTTCCATCTCCAGACATTAAAAGATGCTAGTGATAATGCTCGGAAAGACTTCCACCGAGAGGCAGAGTTGCTGACTAATCTACAGCATGAGCACATAGTGAAGTTTTATGGAGTTTGCATAGAGGGCGATCCACTCATCATGGTCTTTGAGTATATGAAGCACGGAGATCTCAACAAATTCCTGAGGTATATATATTTTTAAAGCATATTTTTGTATACAGGCAGAGTCACTGATATGCCAATGCTTGAGTGCCACGTTAGCTATCATTATAGCTGTGATGGTTAGCTATCATAACTAGCATTAAATTAGTTCCAATTTTGTATCCATCCTGCACTGACAGTGACTGACAGTGTAACCATTTGCTACTTCTTTGATAGTTCATAGGAAATGAGTCTGATTTCATACCTATTCCCCATGGGCAAATACTTGCCTTGTAAAAGCAAATGACATTAACTGGCATTTTAGAATGGGGCAGAGAGGATGAACTCTGCTTCACCTACAGTGACTGTCTCCAGCTTCTGGTTTAACTGCCTTGTTAAAACAGAGCTGGGACTTTGAGGTTCAGGAGCTGCCATGCTGGACCTCATTTGTGGATCAACAGAGAACTGTAGCCTCCATTCAGTGTCTTTCAAGAGCATTGAAATCATACAGAATTGCAACTGATGAATTTATTTTCTGGTTAGAAGTTGTTTTATAACTGCTAAGTTCTGAATCCTATATTGGATCTTTTATTTTTTCTTAATCATCCTTTGTATTTAAAACATAAAATTAGTATGCTAGAATAGCTGTTTGACCTGAGTTTAAATTTGTCATTCTTCTCACATTTACCACAGCTTATGCAGCAGATCAACAATATAAAACGGCCTATAAGAGAGTATCTATTTCTTACCCTGCAGCGCCACCCACGGCCATCAGGGGAAATCTAATCCAGCATTTAATGAGTCTTGGACCAGACTGAGCCTGGCTGCTTGCTGCAGCATGGTGTTGTGTTTCAGAGATAGGGTGACATCCTGAAGGTCAAAAACTTCCCTATGCACATCATTCAGGTGTAGGAAGATGAGGTGGATTAGAAAGAGTTGCAGTGGAAGTTACTGTCTCCTACAGCTGTGTATTGCTGAAGATAAGGATTTCATGATTTACAGAGGAAATGAGGTAGATGAGCAAGAAGGGTTGAACATTTTTTAAAAAGCAAAAGTTTAATTAGAAAAGAACTATCTTCTCAAGGATGCTGGTGGAGGATGAGTAGTTTTCTAAATTAGGAGAGACTTGCAGCTTCTTGTGTGAGCAGCAGGCTATTAAAAAATCTGTTATGAGGATGCACAGTGCTTTCCATTAAGAAATCACATTTAGGGTTAGTCCAGGACTTCACATCCTGCTTTTATTTCTTCAACCACCACCAGTTGCATAATTGCTCAGGTCTGTGACAGAATAGTGCCTTTTTTGTCTAGTGCCAACTGCAGTATCAGGGAAATAGCAAACCTTCCTTCATTTATCACCCCGATCTGTCATTTTTTTCCCCCAGGGCATTTTTATAAGGTATTTCTAATAGATAGTTTCTGAACTTGATCTTACAGATTTTATTTAATTTGCAATGCTTTTCCAGACTTTCCTAGGGGCACTTTAGGGTTACACATAGTCCATGTGTATCAGAAAAGTGCTTTGGGGTGAGGAAGTGGTTCTTTGGACAAATAATGGTCATCACTGAACGGTTGTTTAAAAATAGGCTTTAAAGAATGAGTAGTAGGGGCAGGCTGTCTGGAAGATCAAATTGATAGGTGCAGAGGGAAAACAATGTTTTTCGAAAAATGAATGCTGCAGGCGGGGGGTGGGGAAGAAGGAATGTGCAGAACATGGAATCATATATTGCATGGGGAATGGGTGGGATAAAATGACCTCTTTAACTTGCCTCAATTTGCTATTAGGGATGAATGGCTAGTAATATTTGACCTAAAGTAGTGTGTGTCATATATACAATATACGTATGTAGTATATAGCAATGGTATCTACCTGTCTATCTGTCAAACTAGATTAAATTCTATACTCTTTAGGTAGGCAGTATGCCTTCTTTTGTATTTAAGAGCACTTGGGGTAGTTAGCACATTGTAACTTCCTCAAAAATAAATGTACACACACAAGCATGTGTACCCCCCCTGCCCTGCACACACATCTATGAAATTACTCTGAAACTAAATGTGCAGATATGAGTGCATATAGTTGTCAATGCATATGCATGTGATTGTGTATGTGTATATATAAAATAAAAGTATCAAATTACTTCAGTGAAGCTATGTGTATATCTACATATATGTAGTGCCTGAGAATGGTTTAGTATCAGTAACCTAGATAATACAGTAATAATATAATTATTTTGATAGCATTACAGTGAATTATCTGCTTCTAAATGCAGAAATGAATATAATAGCTGCTCAGAACTGTCTAGGAATATATCCGGTGAGTGGTCGACATCAGCTTTTCCTAAGGGTATGCTGTACATCAAAGCTAACCTAGAACTAGTGAAATAAACTTGTTTTTCTCATCTGGCTCTGCTGTGTCAACAGGAATGAGTTTTGTGATCTATGTTTTATCTTGTAAACTATCCTCTGGCAGGCTGATTCACACCAGCCACAAAAGTAGATCAGGGATTAATGGAGCCACTTCCTGTGGTTGGTAGATTAAGGGTGTAAATCTGAAATTGCTCCATTTATTTCTTTTATTGTTCCCCTGAATACAGTTAGCTTCTTCACCTTAAATAAAAAATGTAAGTGTTTCATGCTATAATTCCCTCTGGAAATCATGGGTGGGTTATTGCACATTTAAAAGAACAAAGTAGTGTAGTGCAACAGTGCCTTAGCTGTTCATTTCTAGAGGCCTAAACATGAATCTTGACTTCAGTATTCTCATGCTACTAAGCAGTTTGAACATCTGGCGGCCCTTGAACAGAAAAGGCCACTGGACTAAAATAACAGAGGAGTAACAGGTTAGGAATGGGAAGTATGGCTGTGAGTCATGCAGTTCCTTATTTTCATGAGCAACATATTCACCTGTTCCCCTTCCCATGCTGACAAAAAAGAAAACAGTGAAGAAAAAACAAGGGAGATGCATAAATTTAGCCAGTCCCTACCTCTCAGATGAATTTAGCCAATTTTGTCATCACCTTTAATGACTCTTTCAGTCCCTGTAGTGCCAATTCCCCCATTATTCCGGATTACAAGTAACCCAGTGCTTCATCATTCTGTATTTCTGTGCAGGGCACATGGACCAGATGCAGTGCTGATGGCTGAAGGTAATCGTCCAGCTGAGTTGACCCAATCCCAGATGCTACATATTGCTCAGCAGATTGCAGCTGGTATGGTTTATTTGGCATCACAGCACTTTGTGCATCGGGATCTTGCCACGCGGAACTGCCTCGTTGGTGAGAACCTGCTGGTGAAGATTGGAGATTTTGGAATGTCCAGAGACGTGTACAGCACTGATTACTACAGGGTAAGTGAATCAGTGCAGTCAGAAGTGGTGGAGATCTTGTTGAACTCTTATCACATGGGTAATGCTGATCACTATTTTTCAGAGGATGATCAAGTCATCATATTTCTTAAAGAAAGGGATATTAAGAAGGGCGATTTTCGTATTTGAGGATTTAGGAAATTTGGATACTCTTAGCAAGAGTAAGATTAGCCTGTCATTTCGTTTACTTGTTCTGGATTTAATTTTCTTAGAAAAAATGATTAAAATGTCTTTTGAGGTTAGAAGCTTGGCAGGTTCACTGGGCTTCAAAAAAAAAGGAAAATCAGCATTAAAGGGGGAGTGATCCAATATGGCCAAACATTTAGATGTTATAGAAATATGCTTGGGGATTGTGAAATGTTTGGATTTATTTGAATAGCTATAACTTGGAAGCCACAGCACTGCACCTGGGAAAATGATTTCAGTCAAAAAGAGAGAGAGAAAAACTAAGATAGAAAATTTTACTGGTAATATATTTAGCATCCTAAAAATACACTACAGTTAGTAATGAGTATTTCCTATCTCAAGCTGGTTGGCATTCAATTACTGCTTTGTTTTACTCTGGTATTGGTTGCACTTCAGCTGCATGAAGCTATCCCAGTGCATATTGCCTATTCTGACTTATCCAGTTTTCAATGAAGTCAATGGGAGTTATGCCCAAATATCTAAGGGAAGAATTTGACTCCTGTATATCAATTTGTAAGTTTGTAAAGGCCTTGAAAAATCTTGTGTATATAAGTTGATGTCACTGTTGTTTTATTGTTTTATTGTTATGTGATAAGTCGTATATTTGGCAGCTTTGCTTTTCATCACCATATATAACTATTGTGTGTGGAGCTGAAGAATGAAAACCGGGTTACATGAGATAGCTTGATGTAGCTCCAAGGGCTCAGGGATTCAAGCCACGGCCAAACTTTTGTACCATGTGAACTCTAGAACCTCATCATGTAATGCTGGACACTGTGCAACCTTAACACGGGTCTCTCTTGCTACTGACAATGAGGCACCTGGTAAACAGAGCAGATGAAGGCTCTCTCTACCATCTCTGCCTTAACTTAACTGCTGCTTCCGTCCAAGGGAAACTGCTAATTCTTCTCAGTTGTTTGTGACAGTCTTGAAAAGAATTTGTTCTTACATCTGGTTGGGCAGGGCAGGGCAGGCTACATTAAAAACCTGTGGTCGTATTTAAGTTCAATGAGTTGTTTCAATTAACAGCTGAGAAGCACACATCTTTGTGTTGTATGGTTTTCTTCTGGGCAAAACGTAGAGCTTAGTCAACATCTGAACCAGATTTCTATCACATCTTGTCTTCTGGAAATTTGGCACATCAAGCTATTTCATCATTTTAAGACAAGAATGACATAATTTCTGAACTTGGAAAAACACATACTGTAGTAATGGCTGGATGTATTTATAACAAGAAGTTCACAGCATGGAAGTGAGAGTCAGGACATCTTGGGTTTCTGCTTCAGTATCTCAAGTAAAAGTCATACTTGAATGTGATTTTTCATAGGCACTGACTTTTATTTTTGCTGGGGCAGGGGGAAGGCCTAAAATGATGGACATGTGGAAAGTTTTACGCATTTCAGGTGACAGCCCTCTTCCCAAGGGGGACCAGCGCCCTCAGGCCCCCATATACTCAGCACCTCTGTGATCTTGTGTATAACTCGACTTTACCCGTTGGTACTCAACTGTACTTACCTCACTTAGAAGGTTGTTATGAGGCCTAAAATGCTTTAAAAAAACTTTGACAAGCTTTGGAAAAAAGGTGTTCTATGTATATGCAAGGTCTGTTTTTAAAGGTGACCACCTTTTCTTGATATTTGTTCAGAATGGGAGACAGGTAGACAAGGATGATTCCAGGTTGTAGAAATCTGTATGGGAAGGTGGTGGGACCTGATTATGGATCTAATAGCATGAACCTCACATAGGGCAAATCACATAGGCTTTGCACAAGCAGCTGGAACTTCATTGACTCTGATGATAGTCCAACTGCCTATGTTGCATCTGCATTTGCCCTAAGGGCCTTGCATACCTGTACTCCAGCACCCACTGAAGAAAATAGTAGTTAAGGTTGATACTACCCAAATGGCCTGGGCCTGTAGAGAAATGAGAATAACCTGCAGCTGGGGCCACCAAAGGGATTTTGGCTGAGTCAGCTGGAACTCCTCCTGAAACATATGTCAAAGCTCCCCCTTTCCCCCAGGTAACACAATATATTCCCTTTCTCTGTTTTCTTTTCTCTCCCTCTTTTTCATCCTTTTCCTTTCCCTCACTGAGAGTGTGAGAGCAGTGTGTGAAATAGAGGAAGAGGGAGAGGGAAAGGCAAAATTAAGGGTGAGTTAGAGAGAGATGGCAATAATATGGATGAGATATGGACAGAACAAAGAAGGAAGAGTGAGTCCATCAAGAAAGGATGAATGAATGAAGGCGCACAGTTTATACACGTTGAGGATGTGATATACACATTTTAAACTTGAACTAAGTTAGTATTTCATCCTGCACATTTTAAAAGGTGTATTCTTTCATCACCCAAAAGGTCCTTTGGCAAATGCAGAAGATGGACAGGGCGATGTTTAGCTTCTAATCTTTCATTTCTGAATGGTAGCACCTGGGAAATGCTGGTAAGGATCATGGGATTCTGGTCAGCCCTGCTTGGGAGATGTATTGCTAAATTGGGATCTGGTCCTGAGAGGACTAGGCCTGTGGTAGATTTGCCAGACAGTTGCCTGGAGAATTGTGGCTATGGCAGTACAAGGCAGTGAAACATCTAGAGATGACAATGGGAAGGCTCTGTCCCCCAGACATAATTGTACATAGTCACATAAGTCTTTTTAACTGTTAAAGCTTAATTTCATGTATGTAAGCTGTTCTTTCCCTGCACCTGGCATTTTTGTCAGCTGCTCACTGGAAGTATTTGTATTACCACAAAATATACTGCAAGAAGTGATTTAGCTGCTCTTTATTAATACAATGAAATTGGTTTACTCTGAGATGACCATCTTGTGTGGTCAATCCATTGAGATTTGAGATTTGACCAAAGATGTCTGTTTACTCTCTGAATTTTTGAAGATGAAAATAGTCCTAAGCTCTTGCTCACCTTCAGATTGTTGATGATATTCTTCGTAATGTATCACTGCGGCCACTGAGAAATGCTGCAGAGATGACTTGAAGAGAAACAGCATTGGGGATGCATCTGCTTGAAGAAATTGACTGCATGAACCTTTATTTATTTATTTGTTTAGGAGTCTGTTAGGGATCTTGGTAGAGGTGGGAGGAGAAGTTAATGTTAATGAGTAATAAAACAGCAACAGTTTTTAAAAAAACAGACCAGATGAGCCTGAGGACATGATGCAATTGCAGCAGCTTTCCCTTCTTACTGCTGTCATCCACCCCAGGCCAAACTAGAACAGCTGACAAGTAATTAGTTTGTTCCTTGTGTCACAAGAGCTCTGCTGACACTCTGGAGAATTGCAGTCCATTTATAGCAGCACATACCTTCGTTTATTTATCTGGAAGAGTTTGAGTTTCCGGATGGTTAGGTGTTTTTATTTGGTTTCTTAATGTCTTTTTTCCCTTGGTCATTTTCTCATTCCTCGGGACATAAGGTTTCCCATCATTCTGTCTGAAGCCCCAACAGGTTGACTTATCTGCTCTAGCCAGTCAGTGGCTTACTATGCCATTTAATCCTGGTAATGACAGGTTTTCTGGGTGTTTATTCCTGCACTAGGAGATACTGTTTCAAAACTTTTTTAGATGTTCACTTGAATTTTGCAGGTGCCCACTCTGTATTTAGCTTTAAAGTTTGGGGGTGGGGCTTGGATACAGCTGATGTTTATAATGGGCAAGAAAACTAAGGGAGGATCAACCCTTCTATTTCCTGAACAAGCTACCAGGGATTTGTTTTAAATGTAAAGCTACTCTTATCTGTTCAGAGATTGGCAGGCATGATACAGAGACTCTATTTGGAAGGTCGGGAATTTCCATTGCCTTGTATAGAGACTGTTCCTAAATTGGGCCTCTGGCTGTATAAATTGTGCCCAACCTTTTGGCTCTGCAGGCCAGATCCGTGCCAGGTCAATGCATGGGGTCTGCCCATGGGTGTGATCCAGCATGCTGGCCCAGCTCCACACACCCAGATTGGGCCATTCACCAGCCTGACCCCATGTACCTGGATCCAGCCATGCACCAGCCTGAATCTGTGCTCAGATCTGGCTGTGTGGCAAATTGACCCTAAGGCTGGGGACAGACATTACACATAAACTGGTTTAAGTGATCAGAAACTGATTTAAACCTGTAACAGAACAGAAGTTCAGTGCACATACACCAGTTCAAAATGGCTGAAACTAGTTTGAGATAAACATGGTTGAATATAGTATCTGATTTAACTGATTTGGGTCAAACCGGTTTATGCAATGTCTGTCCCAGACCCCTTGCTGGTTTAAGATAAACCAGATTCCCCCAGCATCCTGGCATGCTCTCTGGCCTAATCAGGGCTCTCTGCTCCACAGCAGGGTTGGCCCCTTACCTCTGACTGGAGCTCTGGCAAAGACTGCAGGTACAGCAGGGTCTCCCTGGCTTGTCTGTGTCCTACCGCCCCCATTGCTGCTCACTGGTCAAGCAGGAAGTCCCCCTTCCCTCCTTCCCATTTCCCACAGCATGGACCCCAGCCCCATGGACCTAGGCATGTGGTATGCTAGCTAAAGCTGAGTGGTGTCTTTGTGTGTGAGTATCTCCAATTTCACTGGGATCAGCAGACAGAATGACTGCTTAGGGCTTTTTGGAGCTAAGGAACAGTTCAGCTGTCAAGCTGTTTAAGAAGAGTTTGAACTAATGGAGAGAGGCCATTGTTTTGCTGATGAGGTGATAAACACTGTTATCAGCCCCTTGCTGGCTTGTTCCATTGTCAGTTTGCTGCAGATAGTGTAAAGAAGCAGGAAGAGAGAAATTGAAAATCTCTGTATATTCCGCAGATGCATACACTGCACACACCCCCTTGCCTCAGAGTGCCAGTCTGAGGCTGGGGCTGGAAATACTCCCATCCCTTGAGCAGCCAGCAGGGAAAAGCCTGGAATGGTGCAGGCAGACCTCCCTAATAAGAAGCCACACTCTCTTTAGCTCAGCACTGTAGAAGGGTATGGAGGGCTGCTCCAGCACCCCCCCACCCCAACTTCTAGCCTGAGCCACTGCAGGCACGTGCCTGAATTTCCTGAGTCCAGAGAGAATGTGTGTCCAGTCACAAACCAGTTCAGCCTAACCAGGTTAGACTAACCTGCAAAGATTGAATCAATTCAGGCTCAGACTTTTTGAATGTCTGTCCCTAGCCTCAGTGTCTGGATTCAGCTGCGTGTTGGCATGATCTGGTGTGCAGGGTCCCTCAGGTCTCCCCACAGATCTGGAGACATGGGAGCAGGGGAGCAGCAATTAATGCTGTCACCACTCCTCCACCACCAAATTTCCAGACTCTTGAAGAGCCCCACATGCTGGACAATGTGGCTCTGTGGGCCAGATTGAGGGTTGAATACCCCTGATCTATATAATAATAAGGTATAGATTGTGGTTAGCTTCTGTGCAGCCATAAGGGGAAAACGGATTTCTTTTTCCCATTTTGCACAGTCTGCTTTGGCCCAGTCAAAACTCCTAACCCTACCGGCTCAGAAAAGCACACAGGCTATAAATGAGTCACTTAACTCCCACTCAGAACCAACTCGCCAAAAGAGCATTAAGATGATGAGAAAGGTGTCACAAAGTACTCCCCTTTTGTAGCAGCACTGAGGCTGGGAGATCTCCAAGGGATGGAGCTCTGCACTTTTTCCTATCAACAGCCTATACTAAGAGTACTGTCTGGTTAACAAAAGCAGTATTGGTGATGCTGATAGTAGTAACAACACTCTCGTTTGGTAACTTGGCATCTCCTTTTTTTCTGGAAAAAAAATGGGTTTTTGTTTGTTTGTTTTTGTTTTACATTAGGCATTCAGGCCTTGCCTAGCCTGGTTGTAACTACAGAATAAAAGGGTCAAGAAATAAAAAGCTGACCAAATAGGAGTGGGAGAGCTCTTTAAACCAGGCTCCAGAGAATTTTTTGTGGTTTTAATTTGTTCATTTGGTTTACTTACTTAATCCTCATATTAAATGAACATATTGGACAAAGGATGACTTTGTTAATTCAACCTTCTTAGGGGTCAGTGCTCTTCCAAAATCTCACGTAAGTGACAGCAGAGAAGGATGATAAGACTTGGTGTTCATGATGTTTCTCAGCTAAAAATTCCCAGCTTTTTAAAAAATATGCAGCTTTCAGGCCTTCCATCTCCATAACAAAATGAAGCAAGAGTACACACCCCATTAAAAATCCCTTTCTTACGTCATCTCTTAATTTGAAAATGTTATAATGCTTAGCAAATATGGTAAGAATAGCTCAGATTCTGATTTTATTTATGCAAGTTCAACCAAAAAAAGGAACCTGGAGTACTGCGTCCAGTTTGGGCTTCACAATTCAAAAAGGATGTGGAGAAGCTTGAGAGAGTCCAGAGGAGAGCCATGCGCATGATCAGAGGTCAGGAAAACAGATCTTACGATGACAGGCTGAGAGCCATGGGACTCTTTAGCCTGGAAAAGCGCAGGCTCAGGGGTGATCTGATGGCCACCTATAAGTTTATCGGGGTGACCACCAGGATCTGGGGGAACGTTTGTTCACCAGAGCGCCCCAAGGGATGACAAGGTCGAATGGTCACAAACTCCTGCAAGACCGTTTCAGGCTGGACATAAGGAAGAATTTCTTTACTGTCCGAGCCCCAAGGTCTGGAACAGTCTGCCAGCGGAGGTGGTTCAAGCACCTACATTGAACACCTTCAAGAGTAAATTGGATGCTTATCTTGCTGGGATCCTATGACCCCAGCTGACTTCCTGCCCTTTGGGCAGGGGGCTGGACTTGGTGATCTCCCGAGGTCCCTTCCAGCCCTAATGTCTATGAAATCTATGAAATCTATGAAACCTTAAGAACAGGAGAGTAAGACTAGCTTTTGACAAGTAAAACTAAGTGCAGAATCTGGCTGAGTGTACATAGTTATTCTATAGAATATGAGCCTAACTTTTAGCATTGTTTGATGTTCAGTTTCTAGCAACTGCACATTATATGCTTTCTGGTGACTATATACAAAATGTTTGTTAAAGATAATGCTAGAAAAATAAGCACTAGAGAGTGAGCTCACTACATCTGTTTTCAGTACAAAGTGCATATTTGTAAAGAGAATTAATACGTGAGAGCATGATGCTAAAAAGGTAAAAAATAGTTTTATAATTATTTGGGCTGTAACTAGCCAGGATAGCACCACAGTACAGAAGTTTACAGCAAGCAGCAAGTGCCTGTGTATTCAGTAATGGCAGTAGTGCCAGGCACCTGCAGGTCTCAAATGTCACTACCCAGCAGAATACCTGTGTGGGTGACTTTGGTGGAGACTACGCTCAGAAAACCAAGAAAGAGTTTGTGAGGCAGCTTGTCAAGGAATCCTCGTAGGTGTGTGTATGGAATTGTCACAGTTTGAAGGCTTTTTATTAGCTGCTATTTTGGCTTCTAATGCTTAGATGAAATTATCCACTTCCCTCTATGGTCTTTTCAGCTCTGCTCCTCCGTCATAGCGCAGTGTGTTCATTGTATGATGTACGAAGGAAGGGGGTGATGAATGGCTCCAGTAGTCCTTGAATACACATACCAGTGTGCAGATGGTTTCACACAGCTGGTAATATTCATATATACAGTAAGCAACAGTTTAGGTAGATAGCAATAAATCTGAACTCATTTCCTTGAAATCAGTAAATTTTCTCTATAGTAGGATAATTAAAGGTATAATTGGGCCTAAAAGATGATTCTTTGAGCTTTCAGGAGGTCACTGCAGGTCATCAGGAAGTTATTACAAGTGTATGTGTACCACAGGCTTAGTGTTATACTCAGGGATTGGCACCATGGATTCATGCCTATTACCATTAACAAATCCAAAAGTGGAATTTGTTGATAGCAGAAAGCATAATTTTTTTTTCATTTAATCCCTAGCTCTTTTATCAAAGGAATCACGATTCCATTACCTGCTCTCTAAGGTTCAGTCAAGCTGTATGCCAGGAGTCAAACTCAGCACTAACATAAATGGTCAAAATCTATTGGCATTTATAGAGGTGGCAATGCAGTAATTTATCTCAAATATAGTTTTCCATGTCCTCTTTGTAACTAACAAGTTCATAGACTTTGTTAGAATTCTGTCAATTCTCCATTGAGAAAGTGTATACTCATCAGACCCTAGAAGACCCCAAGGGCATTTCAAAGAAAGGTTTTCTTTTTACCAAATAGTTTTAACTGAAGACAGCCAACTAATAGATGGAGCATCACATGTCCGAGCTATACCTAATAGCAACACATCACGATAGTACATATATACTTCATGCACAGAGGTAATAATGTATAAGCTGAACTGGGAAAACAGTAATAACCTCACCTCTGTCTGGGTTTGTGTTGATCATTTGCTGTTTTAGATAGCATTAGGGTTGGGATTTCATGATATTGATTTATTTGTCATCTTATGAACTTAAGAATTCTATCACAGAATTCCCAAGATTTAAAAAGGGAGGAAAGAAACGGACATATTTGAGATTGATATAGTACATAGCTGATTTGGACTGAGCAACTGTGATGTGCAGGTGTGTATTAGAAGGTATGTAACGTCAGACTTTCAAAACCAGCCATGTAAATTACACTTACTAACACATTTGTAAATGTAGTCCTTCATTTGCACATGCAAAATGGGTAATGTGTGTGCTTGGGTGAGATCAGCAAACACACTTATTCATTCATTTATAGATGGGTTTTGTACATGCACAAACATGCATTTTATAGACAGAATTGAAACACAATTTAAAAAATTCATCCTTAATGTAGCTCCATTGTTTCAACTGAACCAACACCTGGGCCAGTACTTCTTAAATTAAGTCCTTCAAGTAGGTGGTTATAAAAAAGGATGAACAAATTTGTTTTGCCTAATTCTGAGTATACCTGAAAAGTATGGGTCAGATCCTTCTCTGCCTTACATGAGTCCCTGAAAATTTATGAACATGCCTGCTTTTGAAATGTGCCACCAATTTAGTCTTAAGGCTGTCACAAAAAGGAGTGAGGACCCACCCTCCTTTTTTACTCTTTGTTTTTGAGGGGATCAAGCAGGATGCTTTTTGGTGCAGTGTCTGGTGGGAGCAGCCTCTGAGCTTCCCTGCACTTTCCAAGCTAGGAGGCAGGGGATGCTCCACAGCTTCCTGGGACTTTTCCACTGGTCAGAAATTTGACAAGTATACAGAAGTTATTTAAAGCACTGTAGGTTGGTAAAGTGCTGTAAAATACAGCACTTCAAATGCAATACCTCATTTAACAATGGTTAATACAAAGCACTGTATCCATTTTTAAAGTGTTGTAAAGCTGTGCACTTCT
Source organism: Crocodylus porosus (assembly GCF_001723895.1). Classification (NCBI taxonomy): domain Eukaryota; kingdom Metazoa; phylum Chordata; order Crocodylia; family Crocodylidae; genus Crocodylus; species Crocodylus porosus. The sequence continues at coordinate 72,297,160 of NW_017728950.1, forward strand.
GTTAAGTCATGGCCTTTGGTGCCCTGGCACCTAATAGAGGGAGGATCTGGCCATATGTGCCTGAAAATCTGAATCAAAATCTCAGTATTATTGGATCACATTCTGCTTAAGGACTATAAAAACAGAAATAACAGAGAAAAGATAGAGAGGAAAAAATCCACTTGAAAAAGGATGAAAAATGGACCTGGTAAGAAAAGAAAAGGAAAATTCTGTAGTAGTAATGGGTCTGGGTCTTTTTCCAGTTACTTGACTTTCCACAAGAGTTGATTGCCTGCCCATCCCAGTCCCTATGCTAGATTTAGATTGGGATGTTTTTGTGAACCATCTTAGCAGTTCTGCCACACAGAGGCTGGCTGGGATCCATGAACGACACGTGCCCCTGGAGGCTGGGGGAACATAGCGACCTCCTGCAGGCGATGGCATAGCATCTGTGAGCAGGGAGCTGCCACCACAAAGGTGTCAGCAGTGTGGGGGGAGGGGGCTGGCAAGTGCCAACTGCCCACAGGCGCTGCCGGCAGTGCCAGCAGCGCTTCTTTCATGGGGTGCACCGCCAGTCTCATAAGGTGCACGTCCACCCATGTGTACCCCCTGCGTGTCACCAATGCTGAGGTATGGGCAGAGAGCGAGACCCAAAGACCAGAAGAATAGAGTACTTGAACTGCAGCTGACCTGGGAACCCTAGTGTTTTAGGCCAATGCAGAAACTAAAGCAAAACATTTTGAGTTGCAAATGTTAATTTTTGGTTCGGTAAGTGAACATTTTAAATTTAAATTAAAAAAAATCCCAATTTTTTTCACCTAAAAGTTTTACTAGTTTACTGTTTTATCTCAATTTGGTTAAAAAACAAATATCAAAACATCTCATTTTCTCATTGGATAGAAATTCCGGTTTTGGCTACCTCTCTTTTCCACCATTTGAATACTGAGAATTTTAATACGGTTAATCCTAGTCTACAGAAATGAACGGAGACTCAGACCCAAAGAGTATGATGTACATAAGACGTCCACCTGTGTCAACTTATCTCTGGGGTATTCTTAGCACAGCTGTTCGTTTTCTTAGAAAAAGATTTTTTTAAAAATATGTATTTACCAAACTGAATCATCTTTAAAAATAACCACATGCATGGATCTAAGCTGCAGGAAGGTGATGATTCATAAACTGCAATTAGCTCTATGAATCCAGCATTCAGAGAAGATTACAAAACGCTGATCACACAGTTTGGCTACGGCCAGTAAATGAAGCCCTATCCTGGAAGGTCCTTAAAGGTTCCAGAAAGCCTTGACTTCCATCTAACCACCCAGGCTAGGGACAGAAGTTACACATACATTGGTTTAAGTCATCAGGAATTGGTTTAAACCTCTAACACAATGGAAATTCAGCACCCCGAAACTGCTTTCAAAACGGCCAAATCTAATTTAAGATAAACCTTGTTGGATGTAGTATCAAACTTAACTGATTTAGCTGCTGTGGGCTTCCTTCCTTAAACCACCCCCCAACCCCCGTTCTGGGCAGACCCCAGTTGGGTGTCCAATGCCAGGCTGGCGGGGTTCATCCCACACCCCCTCCTCAACTGGCCCCAGAGGCGGGAGGAGCATGGCTGGGAATTGCCACGCTCTCAGTGGGGAGGGAGTAAAGCCCCTGCTGTTGGCTTCCCCCCTCCCCATGCCAGGCAGCACCCAGTTGGGGCTCTGGTGCCAGGCCGGGGCAGAGTTTGCCTCTCAATCTAAAGTCTAATATTAATTCTGGTAATGGGAGATTGGGGGTAGGAAATCCCTTCTCTGCACCAGGGGCAGGGCTCGGGGGACCCTGCCAGGGGTGGGGCACCCCCTCGGAGGCTGGCAGACCCAGCCAGATCCAGCCTGCCCCTTCAGGGGCAGGAGCACAAGGGTTTGGGGACATGTGCTTGGTAGCCAATCAAAGATGAGCGTGCCGCTCATCTGCATTCAGGTACCTTTGGCAGTGGCTAGCAGGCACGCTCTATTGCCCCCTAGCTACTGGTATGGGCCACTGTGGGGGTCTGGCTGCCTTTCAGGTTTCAAAGTAATTCACATTCACTTGCTTATCAGTTCAATCTATGCAGTTTAGAGAAACCTGGAAAGATTGAATCAATTCAGCCTGGGGCTTTTTGACTGTGTCTTAGCCCCAGAGTATGACACAATTATGTTTGTGAACAGAAACCCTTCTACCAAAACCTCAGGCTTGCTACACATTAGTTTTTGGGTATAAGAAGTGAACTTGTGCCCTGTTTTAGTTAGTAGGAGTTTTGCCATCAAGTTGTGTGGATCAGGACTTTACACAGGGCTTTGCAAAGTGAAATTGCAATCAAATTTTAATTACTCATTCTCTGGAGACTGTGGGCATAAAATAATTGGAGAAGTGATGGAGTGTTATCAGTGGTACCTGTTCTTGGACAGAACACAAATAGAGAAAGATGAGGTCAGTGTGTAGCCAGTCCACTTACATTTTTCTGTATCTATAGGATGGAGAGGGTTAAAATATTTCGATAGAAAGACACATTGTATGGAACTCCTCTAAATATTTGGGCTAGTGATAAAGAAAAAAAGTGACAGCACTCTGAGTGTTAACATTTGGGTTTGTTGACTTGGTGCACATCATGGAAAAAAAAGCTAGGAACAGTGTGGGAATAAAATCCTTTCTCAAGCGGATCTGGACTTTTCAAGCTTTTCCATTACAGGCAGAAAGTGGAGGTCATCACTGCTGCAGAACACTTGTGTACCTTGTGGGAAATGGGCCTTACCTTCCAATGGTACTGGATGCCTCAACAAGAGGCCACCCAGAGGGAATAGGAGTAAAGGGGATGTTTCTTTGGAGGAGCGGTCACTGAGTTGGCTTTCCCCATAACCTCATACGCTTTCAGAAGTGGGGCTTTTTATGCAAATAGCCTCTCTCTTTGGAACAGGGAAAGTGGTTGCTAAGCAGTATTCCAAAACAAGCATTTTTTTTCCCCGGGTCTAAAGGACAAGGAGCACTTTTCTGCTAACAGACCTAAGGAAGTGTGGAAAAAGAACAGTGATGATTACACTGAAATACAATATGTGAAGGGGATGGCTTTGGGAGACAAGGGGACTGACTGCGTCAGCTAGCAATTCAGCAAAGCCTGCAAATCTGCCTCTGAAGATTAATACATGAGAAGAAAAGAACTACTGAAAAGGGAAGCAGAATGTGTGTGTGTGCGTGTTGTAAGTTGCTAGGCATTTACCTCCTTATTATCAAGCTTCTGGCTCAGAATGACCTGGACAACCATATTGTACCTTTGCCTCTTACCTGTTGAGACTGTTCTTGTAAGAAGGAGCCATGGACATCCAAAGTGCAGGCATGTCTCAAAGAGCAGTATCTGTGGCAGTCCATTGCTTACAAATCTATCTACATCATATGAATGCTAGAGATTAACATGCCACAATATGTACTCAGGCCCTTACTCTCCTGTACTCTCTTTCTCTATTAGGATGGAAGACAGTGCAGCCTTTTCCTGTTTAAAGAATTTAAATATGGCACTCAAGCTCTTCACAAATTGCCAGCCCATTCAGCTGGGCTAAATGTACCATTACAGTTTCTCCATGCCTCACATGCAGAGTGTCTTAAGGACAAGACTCCTTAAAAAGGAGCCGTACTCCTGTAGTGCATGTAGAGTTGTGCTGAGAGTTCTCTGTTTAAGGATACATGTCTCTGGTTCATCTTAAACTGCATCCTTTGTCTGAGCTGATTCATGGATATTGAAGCTGATTCAAGGATATTAAAGGATCCATTATGATCATCTAGTTTCATTTTCTGTTTAACACAGGCCAGTGACATTACTTCAGGATTACTTCAGGATCACTTGAATAATTTTGGGATCAAGCCATTCATTTCTGTTTGAGCTATAGCACGAGGCCCATTTTAAAGATCTTAAGTCATTATGTAGCCCTTTACTGAGCCCTTTCCAAGTTTGCAACATCTTTTGGGGGGGGGGCGGGGGGGGAGTGGGGACTGGAGAACTGGATACTGTATTCTAATACAGATCTCCCTCACTGTATATACAGACCTGCTTCTAGCTGATATTCCCTCCTTACACATCCAAAGACCGTGTGCAGATTTTTCAGCTATATCTTTGCCTTGGAAGTTCAGATTTGGTAGGTTTTCCACCAGGTCCTAAAATCTTTTCAATGTCCTTGTATTCCAGGATCTGTCTCTTTCTCATCTTGCAGCTGTGGCCTACATATGATATTGTTCAAATGAGCCAAATGGTAAGTCAGTTGATATACCAGGGTTGTCTCATGATTACTTCTCCATAAATACTCCTGCCTCTTCTACATCAAGCCCTGAGCAGTATCTGATTAAATAACCATTTAATCATGCTGAACATCTTCCTATGTTTCAGGAGTGTTGCTATATGGGTTGGAAAAACTATGTATGTTCATTATAGGAGACTGAACATGCTCTAACTCAGAGGTTTTCAACCTTTTTAGATTCCTGCCTCTGGGGCTACTCCTCCAGGGATTTGCATACTGGCAACTGGAGCCAGTTGCTTCCACAGCCCTCCTGCTGCCCCTGGGAACATGGGAGGAGCAGGGAGATGAGACAGAGTGAAAAGCACAGTGCTACATCCCCTCCCAACCTGTGGCAGAGCATGCTGATTGGAGCACAATGGAAGATGGCACAGTGGTTGTCAGGGGGCTGTGGACAGTAATGGGAGTCCCCAGAGGACCAGCCATGGGTGGTACTTATCCATGGGATCCTGGAGCACATACAGAGTGATGGGTGGTGGGAAAAGTGAGCACTTTCTCACATAGGGGTTGGGCACTGCAGCACCCGTAAAAGGGATCTTGCAGCGCCCTGGTTGAGAATCACTGTTCTAACCATACAAAACTGTGCTTAGAATTTAATTGTCTTGGCTACATTCTGATTTCCCCTTAATATATAAGACACATACATTTTGGGGAAAAAGTGATGGGCATGTATCTCTATTCACTTGACATTTGAACTGTGCTCTGCGTGATGTATGTAACACTGGTATGGGTCAGGAAGTTAAGTTAGACCTGGAATCTTAGGAATCTGTTACTTTCCTATATTCTTCCATATTTTATCCATGCTCCAATGTTGGGGTGGAGATATGCAGAGGGGGAGAGGCACAAGGCAGAGGAAGTGGTAGGGGTAGGAGGATGCAGACCTCTGCTGCCTCATGTTCAAATCCAAGACAAAGGGCTTTTTCCCCCTGTGTTAAATGGAGAAAAATACCTATTCTGGGCTTTGGGTAAACATAGTACATAGCCAGTTTGCACTAGTGTGTCTATATTCCAGCAAGTAACACTTCCCTACCAGCATATACAGAAACAGGTTGAAATTGCAAATAAATCACTTAACACTGTAATCACTTATACCCCTCTCCTGGAAGGTGTTACCATGCAAGGTCGTTGGTTCAATCCCTCTGGTGGGTAGTTCTCTTTCTTCTGTTCAGGGATTGATATTCTGAAGGGGAACAAAGAAACAGGATGGCAGAAAGAGAGACATTGAAATAAAAGTGTGAAAGTGAGAGAGAAGAAAAATAGCACAGAGGTGGTGGTTTGAAGACAGCATTGCTAGCTCTCACTATTGTAGCACAATTTCACAATACTTAGTATTCTTCAAAGCTCCAACTCTTGGAGTCCTGTGATAAAAGACACATTTTGATTCCTGTTGGCTGCATAAGAAATCTTGAACATAAGAACCCTTAAGTCAAACAATACCCAAGGTATATTATTATTTTCTTTCACTCCTTTCAATTTTTAAACCAAACTGAGAAATTTAGTTTTGATTTGAAAGAATATAAGATAAAATTAATCTGCTGCCAAATCGGATTTAGTTTGCATGATCCATCAATCCAGCAGCTACTGCCTTTTCTCTCCAAAAATATGCCAAGGGCATTCCACAGTAGCCAAATCATTTTTTCGCATGGTAGTTATTTTTCATTTAAATAAAAACTGCTTTGCTTTACTTATATTCCTGTTGCTGGGCCAGTTATCTCACAGTCTCAAGAAAGGTCCTGTTGCTTTTCTTTACCAGATGATGACTTTTAAAAGGACTGCTTGCTTGTTCTTGTCTGTTTAGTAGTCCTTAACCTAGTCAAGTAATGAAAACACATTTTTCACATTTCGCTGCTGCAAATGGTTTCTTCTATATCCATTATAAACCTTTGCTTTTGGTTTTATTTATTTATTCATTTATCCAACCCAACTTTGCTTTTAGTTTTATCAATTTTATTTATGATACTCTGTGTGCGCCATTGTAAGCCAAAGGTAAGCATCAGAATAATTTGTGTTTTCTTTGTTTTTAACTGACCAAAAGAAACTGAAAAAGGTCACTATGATCTTTAGTGTGCTAGAGAAGAGCCAGGACACAGTGAGCTCCTATGGGGTGTGAAGTTTCAAGTCTCTTGCTTACAAGATTGCAATGCAGAGAAACACTCTGAAGATGAGTATATAGTTAAGTGCTTTAGTTTTACCCTCAAAAACTATTACTTATTTTTTCTTTAACACCATCCTGCTGTTTCTCAGGTTTAGAGATAGTTTATATTCCTAGGGTCCCTTGAGAATTTAAGGGAGCTTTTATTGAATTTGATTTACAGTTACCTCCTGCCCTTGTGTCCAACAGACCTTGGCCCCACTATTACACTAGTGAAGTCAACTAGCATTAAGCCATTGGTTTCTAAGAGAGCAGAATCAGGTCTGTTGAAATGTTAGCATAGAGGTACTACTCTGACAGATCCTGCACATGAAGCAGTTTAAAAATATTTCCTTATTATATGTTGTAACTTTGTGCTGCTCTCTGGTGAGACATAAATATTATCTTTTCAGTTTTCAAGCTATCCCCCCTAGTGTACTCGGACTGGTCAAAAGTTTAACATGTTGAGTAGATTAACCTTGGTTATAAGTTTATGGAGGCATAACCCTGCTGGAGGTACAGCTGCTCTTTGCCAAGGGATCCAGTTGAATTTTAGATTGTAGTCTAACTTTTGATTTGACCTGAAAACATTTTTTAACTTACTATCCTATTTTTAACCTGTTTGGACATGGTTTTGTTCCTGGAACTGTTTTCAAAGCCATGTTCTTATATGTACTACCTGGCCAATCTAAAGGAGAATGGTGAATTATATTAAATCAGAACCATATTTGAAACTATCTTCCTTTAAGAGAATCATGGCCATCCCACAGTTTCAGCATAGTTTCACAAGAACATAAAACCCCTATGCCGCACCTTTAGGAGGGGAATAACCAGTGGCTGACAAGAGTTTTCAGAAATACGTAAACCTGAACATGTAGTTAAACGGCTGGTGTGGAAGGGACTAAAGTATTTACAGTGCCATTATAGAAAACATTCTTCTTTACAGTTATGTGCTCTCATTTTATTTCAGCAAAAGTTTCCTGCAGTCCTGCCAACCCCCAAGTATTAGAAAAATCAGTACTCAGACCAGAATAATGTTTACCTTAAAAATCATGAGATTTAAAACAAAAAATCAGATTCTATTCTTCATCTTCTTCTTGAATCCTTTCCCAGGGAATATGATTGCTCTCTCTAAATATATCAAGGGATAAACACCTAGGAGAGACGAGAACTATTTTAAGTGAAAGGATAATATTGGCACAAGAACAAAAGGGTGTACGCTGTCCATAAATAAATTAGAAGGTTTCTAAGTACCAAAAGAATGAGGTTCTGGAACAGCTTGCCAATAGCAGTAAAGAGGGGCAAAAATCCTAACTAGTTTTAAGATGGAAGTGGATAAAAGTACAAAGTGAATAGCATGACACAAGTTGGTTTTAAAAACAGCAGGCCAGACATAAAACCACTGAGGCCCTTTCCAGTACTTTGAGATTTGGTCCTACATCTAGGATTTTCTTCACAACCATGAGGGTTTCAGATGTACTTTAATTCCCCACCCCCCCTAGAAATAAAAGTTACATTTTGTCTTGTTTGAAGTATGACTAGAAACTGGGGCTTACCCCCCACCCCCAATATTGCAAGACTCATGATAATACAGTGCAGGGATAGAGAACCCCTGGCATAGGTGCCAGAGCGTGGCAGGAAAAGGCATTTTGCTTGCCACGTGAGTCTCTGGGCAGTCGGTCAGGAAGGAGCCGGGGCTGCACTGCCACAACAAAGACTGGACCTCTCATGGCTCCTCCACCGTCTGCCCCTGGCACACCAACATCTTGCAAGTCAAGGTTGCGGGTGTTTTTGGCACTCTGCTCAAAAATGTTGCCAACCCCTGATTTAGTGAGAGTTTGCAACACGGCGCCCACAGAAAACTGTGTGACTTCAATAAAACAATAAATAACAATGGAAAATACTATGTATTATTTGTAGACCAAAGAGGCATTTGAAGATAAATGATCCTTCAAACTAAAACAGTTCAAAGAAATATTAACTATTATTCTCATTTACATATTGAAAATGGGTATCTTTTAGTGATCATTTTGTAGACTTAGTATTCGTGGTCAACAACAAAAAAAGTCATGTACTGTATAAACTGCCAGGCTGAACTCTTAGCCTACATTGAAGCCAATGGAAAAATTCTGATTAACTTTATGGAGGCTTTGTTTTCCTTCTTTCCCGTCTCACAAAAATATGTTTGTTTTTGGATGGTTTTAGTCCTACTTTTAACGTGAATTAATAATAGACACAAGATGTGAAAAACATTTCACTTCAGCCTCTCACAAAATTCCCTTGTGCCAAGTCCTGCATATTCACGAAGGGAGGGCACGGGGCCATACTAAGGGTGATATTAATTTGTTTTCCCATTTTAAGCGCAAACACTGTCTCACAACCAATAACCAAGAAGGTTATGCTATGCTAAGAGGCAAACAAATGCTTTACTGCAATGTGTAGATTCTCATCAGGAAAATTATACTTGGCATATTACTGGACTAACACACTTTTCTGCTTGTATTAGCTTGAAATAGTTGTACATGCACCCACGGGACCTTTTGCAAATTATTAAAGTTTCATCCATTACAAAAGAAAAAAAAAGTTTCTAAGAATATTTTTTTGAGCTGCAAGAGTAAGTCATCTCTAAAAAGTTTAATTTAGCAGGGTCCAGAGAAAGAGATGACCTGTCAGTACAAGGAAATCACCTCAACCTTCTTGTCATTTTGTTGGCAGAGTTTGAGGCATATGATAAATTATTGATTGAAGGTATTTGCAGACTCCAATAATGAATAATTCTGGGACATTTGCATTTGTTTCACTGACTGTTTTCAAACAGGAAAAAAATGGCTACATGCATGAAAGAAAGAACTGGTTATCAATTATTTGCTCATGTGCTTTTGTTATCTATCATAGTCTTTCTCTTAGTTGTGTGAAGTACAACACAGTGTTATCTTGAGATTATAGATCTCTTGCAAAGTGTTTTGGCTGCAATCTGATGATTTTTTTGGAAGAAACAAATGATATGTTGAGTTACTTTTGAGAGTTTGGTCTCTATACAGTTCTTTTGCAGCAGTTTATATAGCCTGAGTTATTTTCCGATGATGCAATTTAGTCCAGTGGTGGACGCTATCCCTTCAGAAGATATGGTTTATTAGTTAGCTAAGTCAAAGGTAAGATCCTGGATTCTTGGCACTGCATCATATGCAATGAGCAGCTGTTTGACTTTTGTATTTAGCAAGCAAAGTTTTAAATCATCTTCAGCAAAACAAGATATAAAGGAAATAAAAGGCCAGAATAGATCCTGGATATTTCCATTGGGAGCGTTGGCAGTTTATATCACCTGCTGCATTTTAAAGGTCCAATGAAAAGACAGATTTTTGGTGCTTTTTTCTATTTTGAGCTTTTTGACTCTGGTCAATTTCACACCTCTCTTTGCATTTCTAGAACTGTTCTCTTGTGCCACAGGGTTATTTATTCTAGAAGAAAATCTAGTGCTGATTAAGTCTGTGTGTGAAGTATTGTGCTAACTCTGCAGCCCCAGAAACTGACACAAGCAGGAAGAGGGAGTTCCCACTTTTATGTAGAAAATCATAGAGGTTAGGGTCACAAGCCAATGGGCCAAAGGGTGGAAACAGGTAAAAGGTAAAGAAACATAAACACTGTGGTAACATACCTTAATTTTCACCCCACACACCTTCGGAGGTGTCTTCCAAGAAGCCTTTAGTCCCTAGAGTGCCCAAACAGCAGCCTGCAGGTGCCTCCAAGTCTGAGTCCAGCTCCTTTGGTGCCTATACACGAGCAGCAAGGCTATACACAGCTCCAACATGCTGTAATTACAGTGCGTCAGAACAGGCTCGATCAACCAAGTCTGCTGGAGTGTGGTAATTACCGCACTATAGCAGACTCCAGTGTCTCAGGTATCAGCATCCCCTCACTTAAAAATGGTGGTGGGAGCACTTTAACTAAAGCTTGTCAAAAGAGCTTTAGTACAAGTGACCCTGCTGACATTTTTAAGCGTGGGTACTCTGATACATGAGACAGTCTGGGCACTTTAATGCCACTGCAATTAACCCCCTCACCCTTCAGTCCACAGTCCTGTCTGACCAAGCCAGTGAGATCTCCAGCTTCACTGTGCCTCTGCCCCTGTGCCATCTTTTTTGCATATAGGTTGCAAACTGACAGGTTTCCCAGCCCTATGAGGGACAGTCAAAGTGATAGTGTCATGCCCACTGTCTCCTAGGTTACCCTCTATCATCATATCACTCACCAGGTTATTCCCCTTGGCCAAAACTAAATCTAGGAGTGCATTTCCTCTGGTCAGCCCATATACTTCCTGAGATAGGTAGAGCTCACTGATATGAGTCAGGACTCTATGCAACTGGTCAGATCTGGCCAAGTGTTTTTCCTAGGAGATGTCTGGGTAGTTAAAGTCGCCCATGATTACCATATCCCGTGCTCTCTCAGCCTCTTCCAGTTCTCTGGAGAATTCCAGATCTAGCTCCTCATCTTGATTCGGAGGTCTGTAATAGATTCCTACAGTTAGGTCCCTATCACCGCATCCCCCCCTGTATCTTGACCCTTCCTTAGTACCAAGTCACCCTGCCTTAATACCAATTTTGGCTGCCAAGGAGGTGTACTGCTCCTTTACATATAGAGCTACACCTCCACCCTTTTTCCCTATGCAATCCTTCCTATGCAGGGTGTAACCCTCTATAGCTACAGTCCAACGGGGGGTAGAGTCCCACCAGATCTCTGTTATCCCTATGATATCATAGTCTCTGCTGAAAAACAGGAAGGCCAGTTCCTCCTGTTTGTTCCCCATGCTCCTGGCATTTGTGTACAGGCATTTGAGCCCCCTGCTGGAGAAACTCGGTTTTTTGTCATGTTGAGGGAGCTCCATTCCTTCAACTCGTGCTGTAGTGTCCTTCCTGTTGTCTCCTGTTGTAATGGTTGTTTGATTGTTGGCCCCTGTCCCCTGGTGATCTCAGTTTAAGGCCCTGTCCAGGAGGTCCACCATCCTGGCCAAGAAAAGAGGTTTCCCCTTAGGCATGAGGTGGTTACTGTCCCTGAAGACAGTATCCTCTGTCTTCCCGGAAGACCTCTGTCTCTGAAATGTGTGCTGCGGTCAAGAAAGCTGAAATGCTCTTAGTAGCACCACTATCCTCTTAGTAGGACACCTAATAGCACTAATATTGCATGGCATCCGGCAGAACCCTTTAAAGGGATGGTGTGGCATTCTGGTTGAGAATTATTAATATAGAGGTTAATGTTAATCCTGGTCTCTTCCTGAAACTGGATGAACACTTTGCCTTTCTTTTCAATAAAGATAATGATCATGAGCATGGGGGGAAAGTGAGGATGACTAATGAGAATAAGGGTGTGGCAGTTCATACCAGAAAGGGTGTGAGGGCTGTGAGGATGATCAGAGGAATGGAGAGCCTGTCCCATGAGAGCAGATTACAAGAACTTGTCTTGTTTAATTTAGCACAGTGAAGGATGATAGGGGATGTGATTGCTCTGTATAAATGCATTGGGCAGATATACACAAGGAAAGCTGAAATTTTTAAAAATGGCAACTAATTAAGCCAGGGGTGTGCAACCCCGTGTCATTCAGCTCGCAGTGTTCCCCATGAGTCTGGTGATGGGAAAGGGGTGAGAGTGCTCCCCTGCTGCCAAATTTTTGGAACCATGGTGAGCCCCAGATCCTGCATACTGTATAAGGCACCTGATCCCAATGAACAGGGCTGGGTGGGGGTGATGCTGGGCCCCAGAGCCCAATCCTGGCATGTGGAGGGCAGGCAGAAGGAGGCAGCTCTGGGCCCCAAGGCCTAATTGAGACATGGGGGCAGGGAGGGGTGGCACCAGGCTCACAAGTCCCAATCCCAATGTACTGGAGCAGGAGGGGGAGGCTGCAGGCCCGCACAGACCAATCCCAGCAGGAGGAGATGGCCAGGCCTCCACGGATGAATCCCACTGATAGGAGCGAGCAGGAAGAGGTATTGCCAGGTTCTTAGGGCCCATCCATTCAGGGGAAGGGAAGCTTAGGTTGGATAACCTAAGGTCTTGAGGTTCATTCCAACCCTAATTTTCTTTGATTCTATGATGAATCTCAGTGTACAGAGGCAGGAGGCAGCAGTGCTGGACCCCAGGTTCTGCTCCCCACACTCAGGGCAGAAGGGCATGATTTTGGGCCCCAGGGTCTGAACTGGCTCATGGACTAGCCCTGCCCCAGACACCACTGACTTAAGCTAATGGACACTGGTGGCACAAGAACAAATGTGTATAACCTGGCCCCAAATAAATTTAAGCTAGATGTTAGACAAAGTTTATGAACTATTTAGTATAGTGAAGTTCCTTCAGTAGTAGTGAGGGGGAAAGCTCTTAATAAGTTTTAAGATGAAGGCAGATAAATTTCTTAAAGGAATTACTTGATATGGTTTATAACATCATTGGACTGGACTTGATGACCCAGGATTTTTCTTTCTGTCCTCTGCTTCTGTATTCCACATCAAGATGGAAGCAAAATGCAAATGATTCAGAGCACTGAAATTAGAGAGAGTCAATGCTCACCATCCCAACATTTTTAAAAACTTGGATGCTAAATTACAGGTCTCTTAGCTAGGGTGTTTAATAAATCAATCACATTTCTGGTAGTACTTCATGACTAAAGAATGGCAAATGTAATCTTTGCGTTTAAAAGGGGAGGAGGCGTCATTTAACAACTGAAATCTAATCCATAGAAATTCATAGAGAAGTAAGGCTGACAGGACCTTAGGAGATTATCTCATCCAACCACGGATCAAACCTGTTACCTTGGTGTTATTAGCAGTATACTTTCACCAGCCTCAGTGGCATATAAGACTGTAGAATAGATCTTGAGGGAAAGACTAATTAAAGGCACATAAATGAAAAGGAGATTAAATGTACTGTGACTTTACCAAAGGTAGATTGCGCCAGAGACACTTGATATCTTGTTTAGGTTAGATAAGCTATTTTTCTAGACAAAGGAAATGCAGTAGATCTAATCTGTATGGTCTTCAGTAAAGCATTTGCTATGGTGTCACAGGAAAAATTGTTGGTTGAAATGGCTAAAGTGTTAATGAGGATAGGGAACCAGGTAAAGGAGAGGTGATAATGGATAGTACTGAAAATGGGTATTGAGCAAGAGTAATAATTCTCAGCTAGGGTCCTATGGTACCCTGGGTTGCCTTGAGAACCTTTCAGGGTTCCACAGGTTGCCACATGACATTAGCACTCTTAGGTGTGCAAACTTGTACAAACAGTGATTTCCAGTGTTAAACAATTCTGACCTGTTGTGGTCCTTCTGAGCTCTTTGTAACAGAAAAATTACTTTATTAATCTATTTTTCTACAGTCAAAAAACGAGTGGCATTTTCCCAGGGATGCTTTGAGTATAATGAGGGGTAGCTTGAGGCTAAAAATGTTGAGAACCACTGGACTAGAGGAAAACTACTAGGCATTTTGTGTACTGCAAGGGTTCGTTTGTCCCAGTGAGATCATACAGGGAGCACCAGGGGCGACCATATTTAATGTGCAAACAAAAAGGTTTTAACTGAATGCTTTTCAAGTTAAGACCTTTTCATCCAAGAAGAGCACAGACCAACTGCAGATGCTTCCTCAGCCTGAAGGGTATTAATACCCGAAAACTTGCAAAGAATTTTTCCAACTATTTCAGTTAGTCTAATAAATGAGATCAGATTTACCCAAAGAACCTTGTCTGCCTCTGTCCCAGTCCATGTCTTTAGACTAACACGGCTACAACCTATACCCCTTTCAAACATAACAGCAGGCAGCGACAGGAGATAAACAGGGACTTCCCCAGTGCCTGCTGGTCCCCTCTGACTAGTTTGTAACAGGCCACTGGATCCCCCCTCAGCCTTCTCTTCTGGAAGCTGAACAGGTTCAGGTCCCATAGCCTCTCCTCGTAGCCTGCCCTGCTGCCCCTGATCATATAAGTGGCCCTCCTCTGGACCCTCTCTATGTTGTCCACATCCCTCCTGAAGTGCGGCGCCCAGAACTGGACTCAGTACTCCAGCTGTGGCCTGATCAATGCCGCATAGAGGGGGAGGATCACCTCTTTGGACCTGCTCGAGATGCATCTGTAGATGTATGACAAAGTGTGGTTGGCCTTCCTAACTGCATCCCCACACTGCCAGCCCATGTTCATCTTGGCATCAGTGATGACTCCAAGATCCTTTTCTGCCTCTGTACATCACTTACTTGCAGGAGTGCATAACACATACAAATCAGCACATAACAAGGCACATGTGATCATGGGATTTATCAGGGGAGGAATTCCCAGGAAAGTTAGGAAACTATTAAGGTTTTGGTGAGACCTGAGCTGGAATATTATATAAAATTCTGGTCACTCATGCTCAAGAAAGATGTATTCAGAATGGAACAGGTTTGAAGAAGGGTTACAAGGATAGTTGGGGAAGAAGAGCTGATAGGAGAGGATGCTAAAGGAGCTTGCCTTCTCTATTCTTGCAAAATGAAACTTGACAGTATATAATTGTCCTTCGTTTATACCACAGTGGTGATGCATAGGGGATGCACAGAGGTGCACGTACACCCCCTGAGAGCGCTGGTGCACCCCCTGTTAGCCAGCATTCCTGGGCAGGGGGGTCAGGCCAGAGCCCTCCCGAGACCACCGGCCAGGGAGTGGGGGCTCACCCAGAAGTGCCAGTGCTGTCCCAGAAGTTTCAGTGGTGTGGCCAGAAGTGCCAGAGGCACCAGTAACCCATGACAGTGTAGACAGTAGGGAGGAAAAGAACTATTTAAGCAAGAGACACAAGAGAAAATGGGTATAAACTGGCCTTGAATTAATTTAGAATGGAAATTTGAAGATTTCTGTGAGATGGGTGAGATTTTGGAATATTCTTCCAGTAGAAAGTATGGAGGCAAAAGATATTAGTCATTTCAAGATGAAGCTTTATCGATTTGTGATGAAGCTTATTTGATATGATTCCCTTAAATAACAGGGAATTGGGCATGCTAACCCAGGAGGTCTTTTTCATTTCTGTGTTCTTAGATTCCTATATATGCTTTACATACTCCCACACCATTATCTAGAAATAAGTTTAAATCTTTAAACTTAAATATCTAAGGACAGATCTCCATAGAAAATGGGACTCCTTAAAAAGGAAGATGTCCCTCAGTGTCAGTGTGCCCACCACTTTGAACAGTTCTATTACGTGAGACTTTATGAAAAATAATTTTTTAGCCTCCACCCCAACAATCCTGCTTGAAATGAACAAAAAGTATAGCCCCTAGCTTTGGGCAATCCTGTATCCAATTTTTTAGTTCTGAGCCCAGATCTCTCTCAATAATGGGCCAAACCAAGACTTAATTAAACTAAATCCTCCTGCACTCTGAGAAAATTGAGTTCTAGAGTGGAGTCCATATTGTGTGGCTGAAACGTGCCTATATGACTATGTTTCTCTCTGACTGGCATCAAATGCAGCAAATATTATTTTGTCCTTGCCTTTTTCTGCTGTCCCACCTTTATCATAAATATTGTAATTCAGTGTAAAATATTAAAGGATGGAAACATTTATAAATACTTTTATAGTCTATCTGTGTCTTCCTTCTTCATTTTATCATTTCCATGTGAATAGGTTCCATGTGGACAAAATTAACCTGACCCTCAGCTGGGTTAAGTTCCCTATCAGTGCACTCAGCATAGTTGTTCCCACAGATCTTTGAATATCATGTGCTGGAAACACAGGATTTCCAAATTAGATTATATAAGTGTTCTTTCCATGATAGTAATGTGCAGCACATTTAACTCGCCTATCAGTGTATGTTACATGTCTTATTCTGTGCTTGATCCATAAAAAGCAAGTCATCTACAGCCATAGTTTGGTTTGCTCAAGTTCTGGAATCACCTGTGAGATCTTTTGTGCATAGGCTAAGATACATCAAATATAAGTATATTGCAAGTTCAGCCCCAGCTACAAAATGGCAGATATAACACCCTAATCAAATAGTTGGCATTGAAGACAATAAAAGGCCCATGGGCTACTCCTTCCACTGGATATAGCAGCCTCTAGAACCAATGGATATTAAGGCTGATGTTTCCGTCTCAGCAAATGTCTCCCTACAGCACCCCAAAAATATTCTGTTAAGAATGAAATCATGATGTCTTCACCCAGTGATTTCATCACTTTTCTTAGCTCTAAGAAATGGGGCACCTGGAATTCCAAATCAGATCAGTTGCTTGATTTTTGCAGATCTCTGAGCAGATGCTTTAGACTCATTCTTCATTATAAACTTTAGAGCCAATGTTCAAAACCTTGAGGGGGTACTGGAATTTTTGCACCAGGATTGAAATCCCAAAGAGTAACTTTCTGCAGCTGCAGTTTTAATTACATAGAGATGATCCCCTGCCTTTCACAGAGCAACTACCCAGAGTTTAAAAAGAATTTGGAGACTGCTGGGCATAGGCAGGTTAAATTATAGTTATTACCAGAAAGCTATTTACAGATCAAAGATGACTACCCTCTGAATAGAAAATCCCCCACCCCGCACGATACACAAACAAAGCAAAAAGTTTACTTGTCATTCCAAAATTCTAGTAGCATTCAGCTAATAATATGGAAGTTCCAGTTATTCACCCCACTACACTTTCTTTTATTTAAAAGAACCAAAAAAGACCTATTTTTACTTCTTCCAGAATGTGTCTGACTAAGGTCATGAAAGTAAGTGACAGTAACTTATTTGGTTCATACACTAGCTTTTAGTTTGTAAAATAATTTACCAGCCCACTTATTATGCATGTGTTTGTGTGTGCACGCGCGTGTATTATCACCTACACCCTATTCTTGTAATTAGTAAATTGAAACAGGCCCCTTTCCATTATAAAAGTTTCTTACAATTTTAATTTTGAGTAAAACCATAATGCATAAGTTGCGGTTCTGCTCACACCACTGTCAAAGCATTAACAGCAGCAGTTACTGCTGGGAGCAATCCAAGTTCTACCAGACTAGCCAGAGACAGTGGATCAGGGAAGGAGAAGGCTATACTTTCTCCTTCAGCACTACTTACTGGATTTCTGTCTCAGTTGCCCATCAATCTTTCTGGGTACAGCACATGGGAGAGAAGCTCCTCTCATTTCTGAGAAGAAGGTGAGAAAGAGCCATCTTTGGCTTCCGCAAGCCACCACACAGTTTATGGCCTACTCTATCTTCCCCAAGGATGCAAGCTTCCTCTAGCTACTTGCTAGCTACAATTAGTCTTGTAGCTAAAGTAAAAGATGTCATTGATGTAGTGCTGAAGCTTCCAGTATCAAATCCTGATGTTGAAATGTGAATTGTGTTTAAATAGTCAGTGGCTAACTCATGACTATGGTGTTATTAGTCAGAGGACTGAATCCCTGAAAGAGTAGCATTGATTTGTACACAAAAAAATGTTGGCTAAATGGGCCACTCGCCTGATCGGGGGCAGCAGGGCAGGCCCTACGAGGACAGACTAAGGGACCTGAACCTGTTCAGCCTCCACAAGAGAAGGCTGAGGGGGGATCTAGTGGCCTGTTACAAACTAGTCAGAAGGGACCAGCAGGCATTGGAGTCCCTGT
>NW_017728950.1:72315253-72330096 GCF_001723895.1 Crocodylus porosus
GCGGCTAGGGTCTGGAACCAACTTCCAAGAGAAGTGGTGCTGGCTCCTACCCTGGGGGTCTTTAAGAGGAGGCTAGATGTACACCTTGCTGGGGTCGTTTGATCCCAGTACTCTTTCCTGCCATGGCAGGGGGTCCAACTCGATGATCTGCTCAGGTCCCTTCTGACCCTAGGAACTATGAAACTGTGAAAGCAAAAATCTTTGCCTGATTATTTTA
This sequence comes from Crocodylus porosus, assembly GCF_001723895.1. NCBI lineage: Eukaryota > Metazoa > Chordata > Crocodylia > Crocodylidae > Crocodylus > Crocodylus porosus. Next base: position 72,315,471 of record NW_017728950.1, read on the forward strand.
CTTTGCCATAATTGTGTAATTCTTTAAAGGAAGCCTTCTGAATTTTTGTAGTTTGAAACTGTACAATAAGTCTATATACTCTATACAATACATATAATACATGTCTATACAATCTATATAATAAATCCATTTCTCATGTAGCAAGGCAGACTGCATACAATTTGCACTCAAAATTCTTGTAATATATTTTTTCTTCATTATAAATGTTAAAAATCATATTCTACATATTGTGTTGCAAGATGGCATGTGAAATGCATTTCATGAAAAGTTGAAATGGCTAAATACTATTAATTAGTCACTTATGGATATTAATCATTATTGCAAGAGACCGCAGGGTGACAAATTAATTAGATTCCATGGAGTTGCGCAATGTAAGGTGTACATTTAATATGGGGCCACATAATGAATGATGAAGATAAAATGAAATATTGAACAGCTGCTTTGTTCTCTTAGTCCTGTCCATCATGTGCTCTAAATGAAACAGAGGTTTGTGGAAAAAAATATGTAGTCATGTAATTAAAGACTGTATCATAATATATATATATATGCACAATGAGGCTGGAGTGAGGCTGCAGAGGTAACTTAACTTCTTTCATTTCCTAATTTTGGGTCTTGTAGGTAACATATTACAGAAATAATATGCTATACAATATATTATATATCATGATAATTTAACACATGCATATCTATAACCTTTAACTTTTACACATGATATAGATATATATTTATGAGATAATAGAGAGACTATATCTTGATTATCTAGTGATAAACTACCCTGATGTATAATACATACATTCATTGTATGCTTGTGCATTTATCAGTTGCCTATGGCTACAATAGCTGCCCTGTAATCCAACTCCGGTCTTATTATAACTTTCAGTGCCTGGTGTTCTTCAAACTTGACTAAATTCATTTTAATTCAAAGTGTTATGGAAATATTTTCTCTTTCTTCTCAAAATATAGCTTTTTTGAGCCAATGAGAGATATATGACAGACAAAATATTGTGCTGGGTCAGAGGTATGGTGAGCACTTTTGTGAATCAGGGCACTTACATACTTAAATATTTCTTTATGTATTCATTAGATTTATGTAGTGGCTTGGAGTCCAACTTTTGGGTGCCTGTTTTTGAGAATCTTGATCCTAGTATAAATCCAGGTGATCTCATTTGGACTGTTTGATGAGAGACAAGTCGGCTTTCAATATGCAGTCATTGACAATGTCTGTCTTACAGGATATGAGTTCAATAGGGTATGGAGGTCTTTCCTTTCTGAATGCACTTTTTTACATGCATACTTATACACTAAACTTGGAGTATCTCATAGGAATGCACTAACAGTAGGAGAATGGCACCTATAATTTAACAACAGGTGGTGGGGAGCTCAAAGGTTCCCAATTAGTAATGCCATGAACACTAGCAATCCCACATGGCTGAATGTACAGATGGGATAATGGACACATTCCTGCCTGAGGCCAACAAAATTGTATTGACATCAGAAGTATAGCATCCTTTCCCTATCCTGAAAGTACCAGTGAATATATTACATTTTCATAGGCACAGTCCTGGCAGATGCAACTGTCTCCTATGAGAGAAGTTTGTTCTGAACAGCATGTACTAGCATTACACCGTGCAGATTCATAAGTATAGGTTGGATTAAGGAAATACAAGCTGGATGAATGGACTGTAAGACGGATAGAAAACTGGCTGGATCACCAGGCTCAAAGTGTAGTAATCAATAGCTCAATGTCTAGTTGGCAGCTAGTATCAAATGGTGTGCCCCAGGGATCAGTCTTGGAGCTGATTTTGTTCATTATTTAAAAAAGATGATGAAGATGAATGATCTGGAAGATGGGATGGAGTGCACCCTCTGCAAAATTGTGGATGGTAGAAAGCTGGGTGGAATAGTAGATACGCTGCAGGGTAGGGGGCTAGGATTCAGAGACCTCAACAAATTAGATGACTGGATCAAAAGAAATCTGATGAGATTCAGTAGGGACAAATGCAAAATCCTGCACTTAGGATGGAACAGTCCCACACACTGGTACAGACTGGGGACTGACTGGCTAAGCAGCAGTCATATCAATACATTGAATATAAGCCAACAGTGTGCCCTTGTTGCAAAGAAGTCTACTGGCATACTGTCCTGCATTAGTTAGAAGTGTTGCCAGCAGATCAAGGGAGGTGATTATTCCACTTTATTCAGCACTGGCAAGACCACATCTGGAGTACTGTGTCCGGTTTTGGGCCCTCCAGTACAAAAAGGATGTGGACAAATTGGAGAAAGTCCAGCAAAAGGCAACAAAAATGTCTGGAGGGCTGGGGTACATGACTTCTGAGGAGAGGTTGAGGGAACTGGACTAGTTTAGTTTGGAGAAGAAAAGACTGAGAGGGGATTTAATAGCAACCTTCAACTACCTGAAGGGTGGTTCTGAAGAGGATGGAACTAGACTATTCTCAATGGTGGCAGGTAGCAAAACAAGGAGCAATGGTCTCAAGTTGCAGCAAGGGAAGTTTAGGTTAGACATTAGGAAAAATATTCTCATTAGGAGGGCACATCTACATGAGACACTTTACTGTGCATTATACTAATCTAATGCACAGTAAAGCATCACCATCTACAGGTGCACAGGGCTTACTATGCACTAAATTACTCTAATGCATCATTTCCTAGTACCAACACATACAGGTATTAGATAAATGGCATATTAGCTCATGAGCTGTAGCACATGTGTAGATGCTGACCAGGAGCAATTTGCTCTTGGCCAGCCCAGGCAAGAGGAGGCCCACTGCTGCCTGGCTAAGCCCTGATGTGGAAGGGGAGGAGGGCAAGTGTGCCGGCTGCAGGGGCACCCATCCTGATCCCCACGTGGTGGGAAAACAGCTGCCCCTGAAGGTGGCACAGCTCTCCCCACCCAATGGAGATTGGGACTGGTCCCCATACCTCCCACTGGCTGCCATGGCTGGCACCCAGGGGAGACTAGAGCTCCCCTGGCTGCTGCAGGGGGGCAGAGCAGGGCAGGAGCAGCCCTGGACTAGGCTGCTCCTATCAGGCACAGTTTGCTCCCAACAGGGGTGCACATGTAGACATATATGCTGGAGCACATTAATGAACCTAAATTTTCTGTGCAGAAAATTCAGGCACGTTAATTGCATGTGTATACGCACTCAGAGGGTAATAAAGCACTGGAATAGGTTATCCAGAGAGGTCATGGAATCTTTATTTGTGGAAGTTTTTAAGACCTGGCTAGACAAAGCCTTGGCTGGGATGATATAGTTGGGGCTGGTCCTGCTTTGAGCAGGACCTTGAACTAGATTCTATGATTCTGTTCCTGTGATTCTCCATCCTCTGAACCTCCTTTCACCTCAAAAATCATTTATTTATAACCTATCATTCATGACTCTCAAGTGTAGTATTAAAAAGCAAATGGCCTGGCACTGGGGAGTTCTGTAAGTTGTTTTCTATTTCCAAAGAAAGGCATGAAAGCTCCACTCAGCTAAGGAGTCCCTATTCAGTCATTAGGAGTGTGGGAATAAAGGAGTTGCAGCATGTTGTATATGAATCTTGTAGGGCTAAAGCAAGGCTTAGCCAGTAAGGCTATTTCCTTGTCCTTTCGCCTCCATTTCATTAAAGCAGACACTGCACTTACAAGACAGCTGAGAGGGAAGAGGGGTACTGTTTAAAGGTTACTAATAAGATATGAAATTAGCTGAATCCGGTCAACAGAGGAGTCTCATCAACAGGGGAACCTTGAAAGTCGGGCAAGAATTGTTTTTGTAAGATAAGAAACATCTTGGCAAAAAATATATGAGGCATATAGTCATAAGAGTTAAACTTCAGTGTTCATGCGCACAGTGCCGCTTAATTGGATAAAATAGTGATTTAGTTAATAGATGATTAGGTATTTTTACGAGCACGAGCTAATCATGAACTAACGCTAACGTACTAACAAAGTATAAAATAGCATTATATCTGGTAGGCGGGGTCCCTCCTCAGAGGCACCTCACTGCAGCGAATAAAGATTCTGTATCTGACTTTGGATACTTGCTCTGAGTGATCATTGCCCCAGCCTAGAGCGAACTGCATGTGGCTTTAAGAGTGTAATTCGTAACAAGCATTGATCCCAGATTGGCTTGAAAACAATTTAATCATGTGACAGTCCCTGATCTAATAATATACATTGCAAATATCTGACACTACCCTAAGTATCAGTATAGATTAAGGTCTGCATCATGATATGTTATGGGCTGATTTCAAGTATTGTCTTTTTGAAATGTTGAAATTATTAATCTTTATTATTATTCAAATATCATTAAGTCAATATTAAATGTTTGCTTAAATGTTACTGTGCAGTAGCATCAGCATCACAGTTCACGCCCACCAACACTGTTACCATAGTTTGTTGCTACAGTGATGTAACATTTCATATAAACACAATCACTATGTAGTATATGAAAGGTGCTGCAAATATAAAACTTAAGTTTTTATTAGTTACTATTGGGCACCTATACATGTGCATCAAGGCTGCTCCAACACGGAGCATGGCAATTACTGCACCCAGCAGACTCCAGCATCACATATATCAGCATCTCTGTGCTGAAAAATGGTGGCAGGACGCTTTAACTACAGCTCGTTTTTAGTTGAAGCATGCCCGCCATCATTTTTCAGCATGGGGACACTGATATATGTAATGCTCTGGGTGCTTTAATTAGAAAGGCTCCAGAAGCCACTGTTATTAAAGTGCCTCCCAGAGCACATGTATAAATGGCCATTGTTTTCATTTGATTTACTTTTTCTGGTTTGCACAGGTACTATAGAAGTGACCTGTAAAGAGATTAATTTAATTTATGTAAATGATTTTAAAACTCCCCCTTTCCTTCATTTTCTCTGTACATGGTTATTATAGAGTGTTATCATTAGGTATGATAAACCTGAGGTTTTACCAGCTTGAGAAGCTAAAAACTATTTATTGGGAACTAATGGTCTCAGTGAGTATACGAGTCCCCATTCAGTCCATAGGAACAATTGGGGAAGAAAGCATTGGTCCCAGATTGGTTTGAAAACAGTTTAATAAGTCTCTAATTTTACAGCATACATTGCAAATATCTGACCATCGCCTTAAACACCACTACAGATCAAAGTCTGCATAGTGACATGTTATGGGTCATGACTGAGTAGAATTGCACTAAGGCAGGGGCGGGCAATTATTTTGGGTGGAGGGCTGTTTACCCAGTTTTGGCAAGCTGTCAAAGGCCGCATCGGTAGCCCCACCACTTGACAGGTGCCTAGCCCCCTGGTCACCATCTTGGGACCAATGTCCCAGTGTCCTGGGACCAATGTCTCAGGTCCAGCACTGGTGGGGCCTAGAGCGGAGTGCAAGCTGACAGGGATCTGTGGAGCTGGGTTGGGCTGCACCAACAGGGAGAGGGGGAGCTGGCTCCATAAAGCCCCTGGCAGCTGGGACCTTGTATGCCTGCTGCCCTGCTCTGGGCCCCACAGGCGCTGCCTCTGGGACATGGGTGTGGGCTCTGTGCACCCACTCACTCCCAGTGCCCCCCAGCCCTGCAGTACAGGCAGGGGGCAGCGTGCAGCCCTGACCTCCTGCTCCCCAGCAAAGAACAAGCTGGTGCTGAACATGGGGGAAAAGTGGCCCCTTCCCTGCCCCATGGCTGGTACTCCCTGCTGCAGCCACTCACAGCCCATGCAGGGGTGTCCTGAGCAGGCACAGGCAGCCCCACATGGGCTGCAAGTGGCTACAATGCGGGGCACCAGCCACAGGGCAGGGGAGGGGCCGCTTTTCCTGCACTCAGCACCAGCTTGTAACCCACCTGCACTGCCAGCCTGGGCCCTGTGCCGGTTCCAGGCTCACTTGTTGGGGCTATGCCACAGCAGCTGTGGCCTCTCTGCTTGCCATGCTGGGTAGTGTTTTCCACCGCTGCCTCTGTGCTGCCAACTGCACGAGCTCCAGGTGGGCAGCAGCAGCAAACACTGCCTGGTGCGGCAAGCGGGGTGGGGGGGGGCACAGCTGCTGCTGCTGTGTGCAGCCCTGGCAGGTGAGCCCAGAGCCAGTGCAGGGCCCAGGCTAGCTGTGGGGGTGTGTTAGAAGCTGGTGCTGAGCATGGGATAAAGTAGTCCCTTGCCTGCCCCATGGTTGGTGCCCTGCACTGCAGCTACTTGCAGCCCATGTGGGGCTATCTGTGCCTGCTCAGGACAGCCCCTCACAGGCTGCAAGCAGCTGCAGCAGGGAGCACCAGCCACAGGGCAGGGGAGGGGCTGCTTTTCCCCAGGCCACTTTTCCCTGGATTCCTTCCCTGGGTTCCTTCCCTGCCCAGGGTTGTTCCTTGCCCTTCCCCCTCTCCCTTACCTGAGTTTCCAGTGCTGGTGCAGCCAGATGGTCTCAGGCAGGGCCCTGATGTTGCGGAAGCCTGCCAGGCTTCCCCTGGGTCCTACTGCCCCTGGTTCCTGTCATTTTTGACAGGAACCAAAGACAGATAAATATTAATTTTCTAAAATTTTTAGGGGCTCCACGGGCCGAATAGAATGGCCTCATTGGTTGGATCTGGCCTGGAGGCCATATTTTGACCACCCCTGTACTAAGGGTTAGGATAGGGGGTGTTGAACTGTCCATATTGGTCATAGAACACCTTCCCCCCATTTTAATGGTATCTAACCTGGTGCGGTGAAGTAAGAACTCTCATTGCTCCTTGCTTCACTGGAATACCAATCAGGCTTGTTTTTTTGTGTATCCATTGGTATTTCAGCTTCAAAGCTAAAAACCACTTAACTCCACAGGGTATTCTGACTTGGATCTTAAATGAGTTCCCAGCATTAAGCCAGTTTGTTTGAGTTGTCAGTAATGCCAGACACAGAAGGAGAGTTGAAACATTCATTAAGGCCATTGCATGAGAGGGGGTGCCTGGGACATAATCAGCTCTGGTTACTCTTTAGAAAAGTGCTGAACTGGTCTAAAATTTTAGGAACATTTCCCTAAAAGAACACTTTTTTTTGTTTTGTCTAGTTTTGTTCACTATTTCTGCAAGCAAAACAGGTTTATTGACAAACTCCACAAAGGCTCAATGCAATAATGACTCCCATGCAAAACATTGTATCCAAGGAAATGCAACATGGCTTTCCTGAAGCTAGCAAATAAAGAGGGAGCAGGGGAAGTTTCTCTTCAAAATCAGAGCCTTTGGCAAAAACTCTGAAAGAGATGTATACTTCCCATCTCTCACGGTTTGCTTAGGAAATTGTAAGAAGGCTAACTAGTGCATGTCAGGGTCCTCATTGCTATATGCCTTGAACAATGAAGTAGGGTTCTGAGTTTTTTCTGAGTCTTGGTTTATTAATTTTGAAGTCCCGTCCCCCCCCAAACTGGACGTCAACTCACACTGCCTCTCAAGAGGGTAACTAAGGGCATATGTACACATCACGTTTTTTTCCCTTTCATGCACTGCAACTGTGTGTCCATTTGCACAAGCAGGATTTCTGGATGCTTTAAAAGTCTTTCTTGTGCATTAAAATAAAACTCCTCTGGCATAGTTTAGTTTGTAAGATTGCTTATCAGAATGCTAGCAATCCTGTTGCTCCAAGATCCTCTGTGTAGTCTTGCCATTGCTCTTGCAAGCATGATAACTATAATTTAGTGTACTTTAAAAAATGGACACTCACTCTTTACATGTAGTGCCCATGGAAATGTTAACTTAGCTGCTTCAAGTTATAGGTAACAAAAGGAGAGCTGAATGTGAAGCTGTTTACAGACAGGTCTGCATGACAGTGAAAGTGACTGATAGTTTTCTGTTCCTTGTGCTCTGGGTGTACATGCATGTTTGTACTCAACATACAGCTTGTAAGACACCCTGGCAACACACAAGGGACTGTCGCTTAACCCCCCACAAGGTCAGCACCATGACCACATCTACTCCTCTATCTTTCCTTGTTCCTGACCTCTAACCAGCTCTGTTTTAAATTCACCAGTGGAATTTGCTCAAAATGTTGATATGGCGGGGTCTATGCATTTGAAAGCTCTGTTTCCATGGTAGCAAAGCTCATCTGCTAGAAGATGGCGATTCATTGAAGGGGGGAATAGAAGGGGGGAAGAGAAGTCATTAAAGTGTGTCAATTAGTATGCAGTGCCATGGCTGCTTTTGTAGCGTGCCCTCACAAAAGCAGGCAGTGTTTTGTGGTGTCCCAGCAGCATGGAGCAAGAATGAATGAGAAGAACATGGATTCTTTAGCGTTTAACTAGAACCAGGAAGAGCTGAATGACCACTAGCCATTATACCCCCATGAGTATGCAAAATAACAGAGCAGCAGCTGAGCAGGGACACTGGACCTGCTCTTTTTCTTGTAGTTATTTATTCTATTGCTTTTCCCTCACCCCCAAATCAGAAAATGCTGCAAGCACTTCCGAAATAGTTGAGCCCATTAGAGGAAAGAAAATGTATCTTTGTTTCTCCATTGAGCAGGAACAGGGCAAAAAATGTGAAGAGAACCTTCTGATGTAGTTATATTTGACACGAGGTTAGATAATACAGTGAAATGTACCTGAAAGATGTGAGATTAAGCAATTATATTTGCTATATAGATAGATAAATCTATCTATATAGATTTCTCTCTCTCTCCCCTGCCCTCTATATATGTGTGTGTGTGTATATCTTTGGTAATACAATAATATACATAAATAGATTAATATATAACATAGATATAATTATACATATTATAATACATAAATAAAATAGAAAATGGCTTTTTGATGAGATGCAGAACTGAGGTCATGGCTACTTATAGTTGTTAATATTATGGCATTTTTTTCATGAGAGCAGAAATGCCAAGATCCAGCATATTTGCCAGATTCCCATCTGTTAAATTACATTACGTTGATCTGCACTCGCCCCCCCCCACCCCACACACACACTTTTCAGGTGCTTTATCTTTTTCATCTTCTGACCTAGCCTGTTTTTTATGTTTATTTGTGTAGTAGCAGCATGGCACCACAAACTGCCTATGTTTCAATTACATCTTAAGTGGCATCCATGAGTAGCTTCTCTAGCACCTTGGATTTGTAAAGACTTTGTTATAGCTCTGGATAAAAGGTGCTGTGTAAGTGTGAGTAATTGCTGCTGGTTGATTATACAGATGAGTTCTGTTGTGATAAATATGGCTCAGCTAATACCGTTCTCACTTTTTTGTGGATCAACCAACTTTCTTCCATTATTTTCATTATCAGAGGGCACCTTCTATCCCACAGAAATTTGAGATAGAAAGCCCTATTAATTAGTAATTGTTATTGTTTATTTTCATTTATTATATTATATAATCTATCCCAATCTCAAGGCAGAATTATTCCCCACGGTATTCTTTCAGTGTTTTATCTGGCTTCCATTTATCTTAAAATGTTGATTATTGATTGCACTGAATGATGGTTTTTCCTTCCTTGAGTCACTCCAAGTCAAATCTTTCCTTAAGTGCAAAGTTACTTCAGTCACATGCTGAAAGGTGATTCAGAGAAAGAAATTCTCTCTTGCATGAAGAAATGGTTCATGCCATGAACTCCTATGATCCTTCTTAAGAGAAGCAATGGCAGTGCTGTTGTGCCATTATGTAAAATTCTGCTCTCATGTCTGCTGATCACAACCCAGCTATCTCCCTCCTACCAATTAACTGAGAGTCCCCTAAGAGCTGGGTTTCTTAGTATACCAGGGTACAAACACCCTGTGTGATGTCTCCAGATTATGAACTAGCCTCCTCATGCATTAGAAGTAAACCAGTTCCTTTGCTTCCTGACACCTCCACAACTATAGGAGAAAGTTTTAGTCAGCTTTTCTTGCCATTGCGCTGTGCTGGAGAGCGGGTCTAGATCTTTCAGTTGCAAAACTTCCCCATGTAACATTTCATCTAAATTCAATTTCAACTAAATTTTTGGAATTTCTGAATAAACATTATTGAAAATTGATATTTTGAAATGAAACCATTCACTGTGGGTGTTGTTGCAATTTTGAAATGTCAATTTTGAAATGTTGATCCAAGAAAAATAATAATATCCTTGGCACGTGGAATCTTTTGTTTCAGTGAGAAGTGATGTTGTTTTCCATTTGAGAATTTCCAATTCCAAACTTTTCTAAATGTTTCATTTTATGAAAAGATTTGGTATTTTGACCTTTTGTTCTACCTTGAAGTACAAACTGATTTCAAAATGTCAACACTTCTTGCAAAAAACTCCTGTTATTCAGACTTCACTAGTTTATTGAATAGATTCATACAAAAATATAAATGTAAATAATCCAGATAGTGGTTTGTATCATTTTTTGTATTATTTTTAGGAGAATAGAAAAGAAGGTGGTATTTATCTTATAGTCCTAAGGCAGGAAGGGACCATTTGTGCACTTCCTGTTTTCTTAGGGTGATTGCACAAGTGACAGGAGTTTAGTCCTTCAAGGTTGCATTCTATGCCAACTAAATTGAAACAGTGGGGTTTATTTTTGCATCACTGTATACATGTCATTGTCCTGGTGGCCACAGGTGCCTGCTGAAGGCAGAAGCAGCAAGGGGCCTGATTCTTTTTTTTTTTGGCAGAGCCGGCCCACCTCTCTTGCAACCAGGGGGTGAGCTGCCAGTGGGCTGTACAGCCCCTGAGCTGCAGGGGGCCTCAGTCTTTCCCTCCATAGCAGCAGTGCCCCCCGGGGCTGGCTGAGAGGGCTGGTATTGAGCCAGGTGCTACCCCAGCTTGGAGACACCTAATCCAACTCTTCCCTGAGCCCACCCACATTTCCAGCATCCTGTGCACCATCCCTGCCACCATCTCTGGCCACTAGCACACCCAGCTGCCCTCCTGCTGCCTCCCCGCACTGCCCAGGGACAGGCCAGCCCATTCCTGGGCAGCCCAGGTGTCCTGGCTGCCTCAGGCATCTGCTGAAGGCAAAAGTGGTGAGGGGCTTGATCCTTTTTTCAGTGGAGCCTACCTACCTCTCCCACAGCCAGGGGTGAGCTGACAGATTAATGGCTGCAACGTTCCAAGTGGCAACATTACAAACTAAACTACATCAGGATATGGTTTAGTTTGTGACAATGTAAACTCATTTAAAACCCACAACATTCATGTATGTGTAAAGTGTGACACCATTAAGCCACACAAAGGGAAATTTTCATCATGTGTACATGGTAACATTGTCACATGTTCAAGCATCCTTAGTCCTTCTTAAAGTGTTTACCTTACTAGCCCAATCTAGCCGCCCCCCCCCCCACACACACACTTGCATTTGGATGGTGCATTATTTAGCTCTTTTTCTGTACACTCCTAAAATGAAGCAGAGAGACCAAGGAGCGGTGTCAGGCTCAATTTTATATAGACTGTTTTCCTCACTCTTAATGCCCTTTGACCAGCCTCACCATTTCTTAAAGTTGTGGAAAAACTCTCCTATCTGAATCTTTGTTCTTTTTTGCAGGTTTCGTGCTATTGCTTATTTAGAATGGTATATTATCCCCTCCCCTTGAAGGCCTATATCTTAATATTGCTCACTTTATTTGTATTACTATAACATATTGGACATTCATTGTTATGCTGATGAATCCAGGGAGGAATACATTTTACTGAGTTAAATTTATCACTGGGGCAGAAGACCAGAACATGGTCAAATTTTATGAGTTAGGTGGAAGGGTAGTGGCATGGCCTTGAGCTAGCTCCTCTGCACAGAGATTAATTTCATCCCCTGTGCACAGTTTGCATCCATTTTCATAACATTTAGAATTGACCTAGAAATGTTATAGTTTTTACGAGCTGTTGCCTATGAGATCTTTGTATTTCAGTATCTGCTGAGAAATAGCAGTAATAGCAAAGAGGACCCAAGTTAAGTGATGAAGGGTTTAAATCCTCTGTTGCTAATCATGGGGCCAATGTTTTGCATAAAGACAAAAAAAAGGCCAAACTGCTTGGGAGCTGCACTGGATAGTACACAAACTCAGCAGATATTCAACACATAGGACCTGCTAATACATATAGGCCATGTCTGTTACCTCCTCCCACATCCTGCAATAGCAACTCTACTTTGCAAGTATCCTAGGATTTGCATTCAGTCTGGGTGCCAAGTTTCGTTCTGTAGGCCTCTGTGGGAGTTTCACTCTTCTTGTTTGTCAGTCTGTGCTCAGTTTCTTAGAAAAGGAGCCCTATTTACATTGGAAATTGTTGAAAAGTACAGATCCCTGCAGGATCTTCTGGCAGACACTTACAATCTGTGAAATCCTCCAGAGAGTGAAGCAAAGTTGGCATTGCAATATATTGTTTCCCAAAGTTAAGTACCCTTAGGGGACCTGCAGGGCTATGGAAAGCACTACTTTTTCACCTATTTCTTAGAGGTGTTTTTTTAGGGAAGAGACTGATTTCTAACTTTTCTTCTCTCATTCTTCCCCTTCCCACCTCTCACCAAAATACTTGAGGCTGTTCCCAAACAAGGACTCTGCACATTTTGTTGTACTTAGTCTGAATACTGCATTACTTTCAGCATCATTTCACTGAGGCCCCCTCTACATGTTACAGGTATCACACAATGAACACACTGACTACACGTGCAAAGAATCTATCACACCATAAAAAGGTCCAACCAGCTATAAAGTAAGAAATGTGTATTAACTTTACACCTGATTTCTATCCAGCTTTAATTTGCATGTGCAAGGAATACATTGCGTGATAGCTATCTGCTGAGTCCTCCAGCATCCCAGGGTGCACTGCTCTAGCTCCAGTGTAAACTTATCTGGAAAAGAACAAAGAAACCCCTGCCCCAGCACAGATCTGAACTCCAGGTTCATTCCCCCTATCCAACAGCACTAAGCACCCCATGCAAGCAATGAACAGACAAACAGGGACATCCTGCTGAGGCTGAAGTGCAACCCTGGCATTCTCCCAGGCAGGAGAAAGCACAGGGGGAGTAAGAGAAAACCTCCTTCATTTCCTCCCCTGCCTTGAGCACAGGGGGTGGAGGACACCCTGCCCTTTCAAAGCAAAACCCAGGGTCTCCCAGGCTGCAGCAAGCATGGGAGTGAGAGGGGAAATCCTCCCCACTTCCTCCCTTCACCACATTTGTTGCTGCCTGGAAGACCCTGGCCACTTCTGTGGCTGGGCAGAGTATTCCCCACACCCTGTGCACCTATGGAGGGAAGTTGAGGGTGGGGATTTCCTCTCCCCACCTGGATGCTTGCTGCTGCACGGGAGACCCCAGGCTGTGCTGGCGTGGGACAGGGTTATCCCTGCTCCGTGCATGCATGGGGAAGGGGGAATGGGGATTTCCCTCCTCCTTGTGCTTGGGGATGCTGGGGATGGGGAGAGAATCGTGGGCTGAGCTCTGGCCAGTCAGAAGTTTCCCGATGCACCTGGCTCTCTGTTTGAGGGTAATTACCATATGCCCACACCATACAAACACACCCTGGTTTTTGGCTAGTGCCAGGGAGAGATTTTTTTTTTGGTCCCTTCTTGCTTGGAAGCAGGGAGAGAGGAATTATCAATGCACCTGAGTCAGTGCAGGACAGGATTTTTTCCCCCCTAACCACCTCACTTCCCTGACTGGGGTCCTGGGGAATGACCCTGTAGCAGAGGCATCTAATTCCTTCAGTGGTGCTGCTGACCAGAGAGAGCTCCCACAGCTGGTGAGCAGCAGCAGTGCAAGCTATTATGTTTTTTTTCCTATGCCTTTTTGCCCTATGCATGTGTAGCTGTACACATGGCATGATGTCTTCATCATGCAAGAAAAGTGATGCTGCAATTGAAATAATATGTAGATCTCCCCTGAAGCAGATAAAGTACTCAGCTTCTCCCAACTGCATTGTTTTACCTGTATACAACCTTGGCAATTGTTTTCCTACCAGGAGCAAACCCACTGGTTAGAGCTGAGATTTAGAGCTAGAATCACATAGCCAGGGGATAAACTGGGATCAGGAGCCAGAGGCAGCCTGGAGCCAATGTCAGAAAATCCTGGAGACTGTTTCTTCCTGTTTTCACATGTTTGTTTTCTCTTTGTACATTTTTTTCTGTCCATCATTTTTCTTCTTCTTATCTTGTTTCTCCTTTTTTATTGTTTTCTGTTTTTATTAAATATTTCCTTTTCCCTTGCTTGTTATACCCATTGCCCCTGAGCTATGCTCTTCAGTCCTTACTTTGGTTTATGTTTACTCATACAAGTAGTCTCATTATGACCACTGATACACTTATGATGATAAAGGCTTGCCAGATGAGGAAATTCAGAATCTTTTTTCCATTGAACAAGTGAAAGGCATTTACTGAGGTCACTGTGGGGCTGAGACAGGAAGCTTCTCTTGTGGCTTGATATATTAAGAGTTTCCACAGGAGGACTGGGGATAGGAAGAAGCTGTCTGACACTGTACCCAAAACAGTGGGCACTTACACAAGTAACATTTTTGTACAGTTGGACCCTTGAAAATGCTCAACAGCCATGCCGTGACACATGTGCACGGCTACAAAGTGCTTTTAAAGTGGCTGATCACACAAAAAATTAACCCTCCTCATATGAGGCATTAGATGAAGGTGCTCTATGTTAGAGTGCCTTAGGGAACTTGTTTTCCCTATGGTTAATTTTTTATGCAATGGGCTGAGTTAATACAGCTGGGTGGGGTGATTAGCGGGGGG
>NW_017728950.1:72330196-72368801 GCF_001723895.1 Crocodylus porosus
GAGGGAGCAGCTCTGAGTTGCCAGCTGGGGTTTGCTGCCTGGCTAGAGCTGGAGACAGCAGGTAGAACAGAGACCCCTACCTTGTAGTCCCTCAACTATCCTGTCTGGGGTCCTGGGGGGGAGCAGGGCTTGCCCATGAGGTGAGGGGGCTCAATTCTACCACCCCCTCCAGCTCAGGCCAGGCAAGCCAGCAGCTCAGTGCTCGTGGCCTCCTGCTTTTTGCTTTCCATGGCCTGATCTGGAGTGGAGAGGGAGGGGGAGAGGAGTGTGAAATGGAAACCCCTTGCCTTGGAAGCCAAGCCTGGCTGCACAGGGAACCTGGAGTGGGGCCACAAGTAGGGATGGGGGGTTCTCTCTTCCACCTCCACCTCCAGCCAGGCAGCAAACCCCAGCTGGCAACTCAGAGCTGCTCCCTCCCTCACCTCCCCCTGTTGACAGTCCCAAAGCTGTGGGGGCCAGGGAGCTGGGGAGAAGAACTGTGACCTCAGGCTTGATCCTGCTGGCCAGAAGGACAAGTGCAGGCAGATTTGATCCCCTCCCAACCTAATAGGTGAACACTTGTTGGGTTGGGGATGGGGGTGGTGATCCAACTCATGGCGTTTTGTGTAAAGTACTATGAGTTAGAATTCGGGTCTGAACATCTGTCTGCACCCAATGTGATAGCAATAAGGAAACAAAATGGATACAGATTTTATCATCATCACTCCCCCTCTTTGATGGTTAATTAGTTGCTATTTATATACCAAAAATGTTTGACACTGTTCATATATGCTGAAAGAGATAGTTCTTTTCTTCCTTTTTGTGCTGCTTTTCTTCCTTTTTCTCCTGCTCCTTTACTTGCTCCCAAGAAGTTAGTGTCTCTTGCCCCAAGTTGGAAAACAATGACTTTTAATGGCTTTCCTTCCCATCTGCCATTTACTTTTCCGCCCTGTTGCCATGTTTAGAGAGGATGTGTCTGGTGACATGTAGAAAGATATGTTAATTGATCCCTTAATTGCACTCCTGGAGTGTCAGAATTAATTCAAGCTGGATAACAGATTCAAACATATTGCATCACATACTATACTGTTAATCACCTTTTTCGAATTCTGGTCCATTTATGAACAAGAGGCACTGAAATATCCTAAATGGTTAATTCTCACTTGAAACTCAATAATTCTCACACAAAACTACTGTGGCCTCATGTCACTTTCTAGCCAAGATTTAATGGTGAGTATAACGCCGAGGTCTCATATCTACCAACAGTTAATTACTTTTACAAAATATACTACAGTGCATTTACTACTAGGCTATGAATTATTATGATAAATAATTATAACTAAGCAACATATGTCAAAATTACATAAAGTACAATTCGTAACAGAGTAGTCATGATCTTTTTTTAATCTTGGTTCTTTTCTTGTTAGTTCACAAAATCTAAGAAATCAACTACTGGGCTCCTTGCCTTTCCTTGTTATAATTTAGTGAAATTCCACTGTTCAAAATTTTCAATTAAATTTAAAGGATGAATAAAAGAGTATGTTGACTCTTGAACACAATAAGTTTGGTAGTGTATGTAGTCAGGAGCAACCATCGTGTTTATTATTTCACTTTTAAAAGTCTTGCTGGCTTGTCATAATCTGGCATTTGGATGTATGCAAAAGGTGAAATGGAGGAAAGATAAAGTAGATCCAAAAAGAACTCAAACAATTTTGAGGGGGTGGGAAGGGGAGGGAAGGATAGTGATGCAAAGATGGAATTTCCAGGCTTGTAAGTGGGGAAACAAAAAAAGAGACTTCAGATTACTTATTTTCTACCATTAATTACCCTCAGTTTGGCTGCTAAAATATTTGATTCTGTGGAATACCAGGGAAAGATTGGCCCATAACCACAGCATCAGCGGTTTGGTGTAAATTGAATGAGCTCGGTATGCATATAAGGGAAAAAAAAGCTTTGAGTACTGGCAAGTTTCCTTGAAAGATATAATACCTTTAGGTGGAACAAGAGACCTTGCAGGAATTTTGCATGAGAGATGCAAAGTTTTGGTTTCTGAAAATGAAAGGATTATTCTTTCTGTTGTTGTTTAAGTAAAATAGCCATACTTTGTAACTCAAGCTCTGTGCTCCCTTCGAAGAGTTCCCATGTAAGCAGAAGCATGAGAGGAGAGGAGTGTCATCAAGCCATGAAGCCTGCCCTGCGCAGGAAAGTAGAAGAGTGGGTAGGCAATAGATTGAGCCTTGGTTCTTCAACATACCGCAATGCCTAGTACAACTGAGTGGATAAATGAAGAATATATAAGCTGTGCTAGACTGTGTGTATGTATGTATGTATGCACATTTCCCACTTGTTTTAAGCTAAAAATTGTATTAATTGACGCATGACTAACAAAAAAGAGAGGTCAAGGACTAGATTTCATAGATTTCATAGACATTAGGGCTGGAAGGGACCTTGAAGATCATCAGGTCCAGCCCCCTGCCCCAGGGGCAGGAAGTCAGCAGGGGTCAAAGGACCCTAGCAAGATAAGCATCCAAATATTTCTTAAATGAGTCCAGAGTAGGTGCCTGCACCACTTCTGAAGAGTCTGTTCCAGGCCTTGGGGGCTCAGACGGTAAAGAAACTTTTCCTTATGTCCAGCCTAAAATGGTCATGGAAGAATTTATGACTTGTTCAACCAGGTCCTTGTTATGAGGATGCTGATTGTTCTTAAGTTTGCACTTTACACTTTGAGCCTATTTTTAACATACAGACACAAAGGGGAAAGCTGAACTTTGAGCTTTCGATTTATTTCATAATATTCTTTTGTCTGACTGTTTTCTCCGCCTAAACTGTGTATTAATTCAAGGTTTTTAGTTAATTATATTATCACACTGCTGAAACAAGCAGTGAACGTTCCCCTAAATAGATTATTATTTCTCAAGAGAAAATCATAATCAACTTTTGTTTAGACATGAAGCAAGAATAAAGACATTACCTGACTCAGATCAGAGATAGCCAGATTTCAAGAGCCTTCACTTGGAGAAGGACAGGGATGCCATTGAGATACACTAGGGCAGTGGTCTCCAAACTTTTTTAAATGCGCACCCCTATCAGTAAAAAATTTTTGAGCACGCACCCCCAAGATATGTATATTTATAGAAATAGAAGTTCTAATATTTTCTTCCCGCACTCCAGTGGATTGCCTTGTGCACCCCCTGGGGTGCATACACCCCACTTTGGAGACCACTGCATTAGGGCAGTGATTCTCAACCAGGGTTCTGCGGTACCTTGAGATGTTGCAAAATCCTTTTACGCTAGGGACAGAAGTTATACATAAACCTGTTTAAGTGATCAGAAACTGGTTTAAAATTGTAGCAGAACATAAGTTCAGTGCACATAAACCAGTTTCATAATGGCCAAACCTTTTTTAAGAGAAACCTGGTTGAATGTAGTATCAGACTTAACTGATTTGGGTCAAACTGGTTTATGGAACTTTTGTCCCAGACCCCTTCCTGGTTTAAGTTAAATCAGAATCCCCCAGCATCCCAGCATGCTTTTCAGCCCTGGTTTGCGCTGTGCTGTCTGCTCCAGAGAACAGGACTGGTGGACTCTCAAGACAGGATTCAAGGTGGACTGTCTAGTCAGAGCAGGGGCACCAGTGTGGCCAGATGCCAGCTCAGCATGGCCTCCTAAGACTAAGGGGCAGAGAACGTTTTATTCCCCCTCCCTCCCTCTCCCCAAGGGGGACTGAAGCCAGGGTCTGCATGGCCAAGTGGCAGGGGTGGGTACATGGCCAGGCACTGGCCAGCATGGCCTCACCATCCACCAGCTTTACCCAGGGCTGAGGCTGGGGTTCAGGGCCTGAGCCAGGCCAGCCCACAGGTGCTGCTGAGGGCAGGCATGGAGGGGCTAGCCCAGGCTGGGCCATGGGGCCAGGGCTCTTCCCAGTTGGCTACAGCTCTGTGACAGCTCAACCCAATGCACATGGCTGGTGGCTGGCCGGGCAGCAGCACAGAGGCAACACCTCTGCAACTGTGGGTGGGTGCTAGCTACACTGGCTGCATGGGTTGTGTCCGTGGCTGCCCAGGCTGGCTCCAAGACACTGGCAGGCCTGGAGCTCAGCAGATGCCCACTGGGGGGATCATCTGCCTACAGCCGCAGCCATAAGGGAGCACACAGAGCCCGCCATCCCCCACCCCAACAGCAAGGGAGGAGGAGGGGAAAAGCCCTCTGTGACAGCCTGACCCATGGCAGCACCATGCAGAGCCCCCTTCCCTGCCCTGAAGCAGGGGAGGAGGAGAAAGGGGAGAGCCCTGCCCTCCACAGCAGTTCCCCGGCAGCCCATCCCAGCTCCCCAGGCCTAGGCCAGGCCGGGCTGTCATGGAGCTGCCTTGGGGCTCAGGGCTGAAGAGGCACAGCACTGGGCCCCACTGTCGGGCAGGCAGGGGGAAACCGGCTGCTGCAGAACAGGGGGAGAAAAACTGCTCCCAGCTCCCCATGCCTTGGCTGTGCCAGGCTATCAGGGAGCTGCTGTGACAGGCAAGGTTCTCCCCGTCCTCTTCTTACCCTGCCACAGGGCAAGAGCTGGGGTCTGGCCATGCCTCTGCTTTCACTGCTCAGTGCCAGCTGTGGGCTGGGGTCTGGCTACACTCCCAATCTGAAAAGCCTGGCAGGGGCTGCTTCCCCCATCCTTCTCCAGGCACACCTGGGCTGGGGTCCCTACAGGCCAGGGTGGAGGTTTAAACCCCTCCCCAATCATAATACTCAGGCCTGCCAGGTCCTACCCCCCATCCAGCTCAGCTTCTTTTGGCCACTGCGGAAGAGAAGGGAGGGTTTGCTTTAATGCCCCCTGCACCGCACCCCCGGCTTCTGGCCTGAGCCACTGGAAGCATTTGTTTGCAGTTCCAAAATCAAAGTGAATGTCTATTTACTTGCAAAATGGTTCAATCTACCTAGGTCAGACTAACCTGCAAAGTTTGAATCAGTTCAGGCTTGGGCTTTTTGAATACCTGTACTAGCTTTAAGGGCCATGGGGTGCCACACAATATCAGTGCTGTTAGGTGTGCAAACACCTCCACATGATTTACAAGATAAACCCAGAGTTTTTAAATAGGAATCCATCAGGTCAAAAATACTCTGATTTCTTGTAGACTTGGAAATGGTTCGGCCCAAGTTTTAGAGCAGTGTTTCCCAAAATTTTCACCCCATGGCACACTTACCTAAATAAAAAAGCACCTCAGCACAGCGGACGTGGAGTGCAGGGGAGGGAGGGGGCCATCCAGACACTGATGCGGGGGACTTGACACACAGCCAGCCAGATGCTGATGGGGAGGGGTAGTGCACAGTTGGCATTTTGGGCTGGAGCCATGCCCCCTGCCTGGCTGGAGCTATGCTTCCTGTCTGTCTGTGTCTACAACACCAGCAGGCAGGGGACATGGCTCCAGCCAGGCAGGGGGCGTGGCCCCAGCCCGACATGCTGTGGCACACCTGGACGTGTCTGACGGCACACCAGTCGGGAAACACTGGTTTAGAAGCTGGAAGAAAACTGTCTTGGTATAAGAATTTGCAGATCAGTGACTGTGTTAAGCAAAAGGAATTGTGGTAATTCCAGTGCCATTGAAAACACAGGAAAACGTAAGATTCGCCAAACAGAAAATGACCAAGTTGAAAGGAGGATCTCCACTGCTAAGAATTAAGGCAGAAAAGTGAACAGGGAGGCAGCAAATGTTATTCAAATGCTGTGAAACTTTCTTACAGTTGTTTAGGCCAAGCTTTCCTGTCTTTTGTGTCCAAGTGTAATATATGCATCGTAGCTTAAAGAATAAACAGAAATATGTATTTGAGAAGAGAAAATTGATTTTAAAAAATCATACAAGAAGAAAGCATAAATGATAATTGTCTAGCCTCTCTGTAATACCAGAATCACCATCTACTTCTGTTTCACAGCCATGCTGTTGTAGAATTAATACATTTATTTCAACTCACGTAACTATGTCATGGCACAAGGAAGGTGTTAAATGTTAGACTTCAGTGTGTGGAAGGTGGCAAGGATATTTTTTCTACTCATCCTTCCTTGGTATTTTTCCCTTCATAGTTTCCATTTTATTGTGAGAGAAAAGCACAAGAAAAACAGGAGAGCCTTAAGAAGCAACAGAGGCTTTTTGTCACCATGCTCATCATGCTAATCTCAGGGTCTTGAATCCTCCAACAAATGTCTCCTCAGGTTGAATGGTTAGATTGAATAACCTTAGATGCTTTGGCTGGTTGTTCCCTTGACCTTCGGAGACTGATGATAACTTAGAGCAATAATTCTCAGGGTGGTGCCACAGCACCTTCTTTGAAGGGCTCTACAAGATGTGAGGAGATAAGCAGATAAGGGCAGGCTCAAGGCTGTCTCTGCCTGGTCAGTTCCCCCCTCCCACTGCTCAGCCTCTCTGCAAGGAGGTAAGCACTGTAATAGATGGGGGGGGAGGCGTGTTTAAATTGAGTGCCACAGAATTTATGGATTGGTAGGTACTTCATGTCAAATGAGGAGTGCCTTGAGTCCAGTATGGGATGCCTCGAGTGCAAAAAAGGTGAAAATCACTGACTTAGAGAACCAGAGAAATTATGGGCCAGAATGTGCCTCATGCTGCATAACTGTGCAAGGAAAGGGAAGAGTGCACAAATAAACCCTGCTCTCTTAGGTTGCTGTGCCTCTGTGCTGTCTTGGTGCATGTGGTGATTTTCACTGAATGGCCAGTCTGGCGCTAGGTGACTTGCTCAACATCATACAGAAAATCACTGGCAGAGTGGTGTAGAACCGGTAGACCCTAGACTCTGTTTTTTAAGCCTTTCCCTTATGAGACATTCCCTGTCATTTAGAGATTTGTGGAGTTAAAAAGGTCTCATTTTGTTGCCTTATGTGACTAGTAGCTACTTTGACGAGCTATGTATTTGTAAATCATGTAAAAATTAAACCATCAAGAACTGTGAGTGGGGAGTATCCAACTAAATTCCAAGGCCTAGAACATCTGAGGCCACACTGTGTAGATTATATAAATGCTTTTGTGATTCCTAGGGGAAGAGTAAAGCTGTGCATAGAGCTCATTCCCCTTACAACCCTTATTCTCCCATGATGTAACTTGACATGACGGATGGTGTCAGGCAAGCTACGTTAACCTGCAATAAATTTGATAAAACTTGGTTTTCAGCAAGAGAAAACATAGGGGGAGGGTTGTTATCTTCTGTATTCAGAGGACAATTTTAAGCCTTCATATTGTGAAGAAAGATTTCCACTTAAATCTACTGATTGAATTGCACTCTGCTTAGCTTTCTCAGGGTCTGAACTAAAGAAATTGTTGACAAAGTACTTATAATTAGTACAATATATCATTACACCTGAACTTCCAGCAAGAATAATTTTAATTTAGAGTCATGACCCTAATGTAGAAATTGCAGACATTGTGTTTTCAAGACGCATCTGATCCTCTTCAAACCTAACAGCACAGACACTACAGGGTTAATAAGAAAGGTTGGATTTGATGGTTTGTAAACTGTTTGCTTTAAAACCTGCAGAGGCAATATATGTGGTTCATTAATATTGTATTCTGAAATAGTTTTGCAAATGGATTGGATGTCAGATGATCATCCTCAGGCCTGTGAGGATCTGCTGAATTTTAACAAGCATTCACAGCTAGTATGCAGGCAGTACTTTGAACTGCAGTATTTAAACCATCAGACTTCTTGCTGCTTAGGTGGAGCTTCTGGTAGGAAGCAAATGGAATGGTGGCTGCTTGATAACAAAAGAAAGGGT
Organism: Crocodylus porosus; assembly: GCF_001723895.1. Classification (NCBI taxonomy): domain Eukaryota; kingdom Metazoa; phylum Chordata; order Crocodylia; family Crocodylidae; genus Crocodylus; species Crocodylus porosus. The sequence continues at coordinate 72,337,947 of NW_017728950.1, forward strand.
GGAATTTTCCATGTCTGTATGGGAGCTCATAATATTGGTGCTGGAAATGTAAAGGCATATCTGAGTGCTGGAGCTTAGCAAAACATAACATGTTTTAGGAAGAAGTCTTCTGGCCCAATATAACAGTCATCTTGTGAATTATGTTTATCCCATCTTTCTGGTTTTTCATACTGGGCCTAAATCTTCTCCATTGCCAGAAAGGAGTCTAAGGGTCTTGTCACACATTACATGCAGAATGTGTTAGTTGCACTGAAGTGCTCAAGCGGTAAGACATGTGCTAAGTGTCATTGTAGTGTAGCAAAGTTAGGGCTTTCTCAGCAAAGTATATCTCTACATCATATTATCAAGCATTGAGCTTCTCTGTCCAACTGCTCCACAGAGGTAATGCAGGCAGGAGACTCTGGTGCAGTGTGGGGCCTGGAAGCAACAAACAGCTGTTAGAATAATACTTACATTTCTGAGCTGTATTGTAGGTGGGATAACCTCACTTGGAAAACGCAAAGCTCAAGAACTAGCGAACAAGAGCTGTTTGTCACTCCCAGTGCTCTCAGTGTCCCTGGGTCTTCAAGGGCTCTGGTGATTTAGGATGTGTTGTATTTAGATCATAGTAAGCATTACCATATGACTGCTCAGAAAACGGTCTAACTTGTAATAATGATTACTACAATCTAAAAAAAACACATCCTAAGAATAATGGTAGACAAGAGCTTAGGTGAATCATGAGTTAATCAAAATAGTCTTGTTCAGGTTCCTTTTCCTGTAACTTTATCCCTATGTGCATTATCTTTAGTTTTGATGGAAATCCTTATTTATTCTCGACATGAGCAAAGATTGCCATTGGAACATAAAATGAATGGGCTTTTTCTTTAAATGGATATACCCTTAAAGCCTGAGGCATCTCAGAGATGACTTATTCCACTTACAGGGTTGTAGTTTTTCACTCTGTTAACCTTTCTTCAATTCTTCTGCCTCCATGTGACAGAAATGGAACCTTTCTTTATAGTCGGAGAATATGAACCACGTGACCTTTTTCATAGCCATGTCAGTTCATAGCCCTATTTACACCTCATTGTGCTCCCTTGGCATAGTAAGACCTACATAACATTATTACTGCTAAAGTAATAAGCTGTTTATAAGTTTGTTTATAGCTGACCATGTACTCTGTACTGTACAAGAGACAAAGATAAATGTTGTCTCTGTGCTATAAGCCTACTATCTGAAAAGCTATTTGGAAGATATTTTATTGAACTACAAGATATAAATGATCACTCGGGTATTTTTATTACTTTTTCTACGCCAGCTTCATTTGGACCTTTCGATAAACTGTTCATCAGCCCTCAAGAGAATTTTTTTGTCATGTTTGGTAGTCTTTATGAAGTACATTTTCAATGTGAGGTTATCCCATCTACAGAACAGATGAGAGGCAAATACTGTCTGACCAGTGGGTGCCGGCACATGATCTGAGCTGATGTTATGCAATTAAATACAAAATTTACATAGTGCAATAAACTCTCACTGTAGATGCAGCATTGCCCTTCTGACGTGGCCACTGTTAGAATGAATTAATAACAGTAGAACAAAGATGGGTACAAATAAGGTGAGGTGAAATTTGAAAGTGGACAACTTTTCAGCATCTCTTTAGCCACCGACATAGAGTCTACTTTCTTTCATAATTCAGGAAACCGCACTGTGGAGTAATGTCACTTGTAATTCTAACCAAGGTTGTGAAAGTAATCTATTACCCTCCTGCTAGTGGACATACCAGAATTGATTATATTTTAGGAGGAGAACTTGCCTTTATTTGCAAGGCCAGGGTATGGAAGAAATGAAAAAGACACATTGATTTTTCTTATATGAAGAGAGACATTTGCCAGCATTTTATGAGAAGGAGAAAAGGCATGCTTACCAAGAGGCAAGATGTTTTTACAGTAAGCAATAAGACATGACAGACAGGACATTTCTTTGCAATTATAGCATGGTTTAGATGGGGTTGTAAGTCACAAGGCCAAAAGATGAACAAAAAACCAGCCCTGGAGTTCTAAAATCACCCTGGGGATATTCAAACCTTGGGTGCATCCAAGGGAGTTTTGTCCTTCCAAGAACGGTGAAAATGGAAATAGCTTGGTTGGGGTAGAGGGATAGATGGCGCTCAGCTCAGGGGGTGGCATGAGCGGTTGGACTTTTCCCTGGGCTATGCTCTGAACACATCCAGATTTCACTGGATTGGGTTAACCTATTCCTGATCTCAGTTAGTTCACCTACTCAGGCCCACCATTTTTGGCCTGATTTAAGCCCCTCAAATGCATGCATAGATGGGCATTTAGATCAAACTAACCCTAAATAGATCTGTCTAATTGTAACATCTGTATATACTCCTTGACATGCACTACAAACCATCCTATACAAATTTATAATCTAACCTCTTAGTAAAACTACCATCAACCCTGATACAACATAAGACATAACACCCAAACCTGCCATAGGTAAAGCAGGGGAACTGCCACAGCCAACATCCTGCTCCTGTAAAAAGTAGTGAATTTATGCTCAAGAAATCATGGCTCCAGAGCTCCTTTCCCTTGCTGCTGAATTTGGGAGATGGGAGAGGAAAGGGAAAGATGAACACCAGCAACATTCACCCCATGAGCTCCAGAGCCATGAAAGCAGAAACTCCAGCCAGATCTTGCACTGATTAGCTGTGAGCTTAGAGCTCAATGCTCATGTGGAGCTCTGCCAGCAGCCTGCATGAGTTCTTCTTTTTCTCTTCTATAGTTCATTTCCCACTTTGTATATCATTAATGTGGCAGAGCCACACAACTACTTTATCACTGACACTTGCCAGATCCTCATCCTGGGTGCATGGGTGTGCTGCACACATGAGAAGGTGGTCAGGAGTATATGATGCAACACCACACTGACCTATTGTACTGTCCTTTAAGGCAATCTTAGAGAGTTTGGCATTAAAATGTCCAGTTCCAGAGTGAATCCTGTTTAGTTTAATTCATACATTGCAGGGGAGTTCAAACCCAGGTAGACAGAGTGTTGGGTTGCTTATGAAATGTTTGAGATGAGAATCAGTTTCATCCCACTTTTTGTGGTGGTGTTCAAGTGCCAATAGGGTGCTGTTCCCACCTCCACACTGTTGCAGCAATACATGCACCTCCTATCTGAGTGAGTTTCTTGACTTTAGTCACTTATGTACTGGTTGCTCTAAGACTTCATCAAGCAGGTACTCCTGGTTTTGTTGAACAAGGCCAAGGCCACTGAGTAAGGCCAAGGCAGTTTCTAATTTATGGATGGACTTATCAAAGGTGATCAGGGCCAGGTCATCTGCATAGGTGTACTTTTAAGCTGTGGTGAGTGGAATGTCAGATACAGATATTAAAAAGGGTGGGTGATAGCACTGACCCTTGTGGTACCCCGTTATGCAGATGCTTGTATGTGCTTCTATGTACTCTACTGGTAGACAGGATGCAGGATCTGTTTGATATTATATTAGTGATAAAGGCCACCATTCTCCTATCTTTAGTAGTTTATACTCTAGCCCTTTCAGCCAGATGGTATCATATGCAGGTGTTAGATCTACCAGCACAGTACCTGCTTTTCCCCTACTTTGAAAACCATCTTCAATGCTGGTGTTAGTAGGACTGGTAGGACTTTGGGTCTAAGAGTTTCTCTAGGTGGTTTGTACACCTTCATAATGTTGTAATTGCTTTGTTTTACAGCAGTCAATTGTGTTATGCTATCTGCTGGGGATGTTTTAGGTTTCTCCTACCCAATACCAGCTTTAATGAAGGCAGTGAGGCCATGATGTTTACTTGAAACATGAGTAGCCAAGCAGTAGCATCTGCACTTCAGTTTGTCATGTGTGTCTCTTGTGCCAGTACAATAACTGGTTTGTATTTGGCAGTCAGCTGTTCCCAGACAATGTTCTTGAAGGACATGAAGCCCTGTGTGTCCATGGAGGATGCAGGCACTGCTATTCCTTGAAGAAGGTCAAGCTGTATCATAACAATACGTTTATGATGGTAGATGATAGATAAATAGGTTGAAAGTAGTTTGACACAGTTCGCTTATATAACTACTAATAGGACGCTGCGTAAAGGCCTGTGTCCTGTGCCGCACATGAGTTCAGAGCATGTGCATGCCGCAACCAAAGTCAGGAGGTGCTGCACCCCTACCCCATTCCTGTATCTGCTACTGCCTGTGTTGGTGAACTACTGGCTCAGGTTAAGTAAATTAACTATTTAGACAAATTCTATTAATTCTGAGTGCATGTATGGCAGGCATTTAGTGGGATGAGATAGAGGCAAAAGGGAAAAAATGGGAAGTGATCGGGAGCAAATAAGACTGGAAGGGGTTTTTAAGTTTTTTTCAAAATTCAATAACCCTGCCAACAATAGAAATTCTCTTTTAGATATAGTTTTAGATATATTTTTCCTTCCCTTAGATTTCACTTAAAATGAATTTCAAATATGGGTAGTATGGAGCTGCAGTTAGCCACTCTAGTGGTGGTGATCTTTACTTACTAGTTTCACAGTTGTTAGGGGCTGGAAGAGACCTTAGAGATCATCGGATCCAGCCCCCATGCGCTTGGGCAGGAAAGACTGCAGGGATCAGATGGCCCCAGCAAGCTGGGCCTCAAGCCATGTTAGTATTTTGAGGCTTCAGCCAGTTCAGGACCCACTTTGTGCTGGGTCTTTAGTAATGATAAAGGAAAGGCCGTATTTACCTCAAAAATATTGTTCTAAATTTTTTCTCTTAATAATGGATCAGGCAGTGGGAATGTTCAGTAAATATGAGGTTTTAATCAAAGCACGGAAATGTGATTGAGAATGGATGAGTAAGAATGGCCCATATGATTGTTTTTGTAAGTACAAGCAAGCTTATAAAGAGGAAAATAATTACAAAGAGCTTCAGATTTCTAAACACCATTGTAACCTCATTCTGCCTAACTGTCAGTAATTGTCATGCCTATGTATATACCAGGAAAACAACTTGGGGGGGTAACCTTTTCCCAAGACAATAGTTCTCACCTAAGCAGAGTAAACTGAAGGCTTAAAAGGTTTGTTTCTTCTGGTATGTGGAGCAAGCATGTCTGTCACGCACAGAGAAAGCACTAAAATGATGTGGGGCTTCTGCATCAATTCAGTGGTGGGGGGCTTCTTTGTTGACAGGGGTTTGCATGCATGGTGGCCTCTGGAAGAAACCAAGGCAGCAACTAGATCAGAAGATCCAGCCCACCATGGAGTTAGAGTGGTGTGATTTTGGCAGCCACTCCTACAGGCTGTTGACCACCAGCAGATGCAGTGCACTGTGGGACATTTTTGCAGTGCATTCCGTGATGCTGGAACAACACCAAAGGAAAACTATGGACATTCGGCATTAGTGTCCCCAATTCCTTTTTCTGCATCTCATAACGGTTCTTGTATCCTTCAATTTTCATGCTATTTTTAAAATGTCATAGTACTTTGCCTTCATCTGTGTCATCAGCATGCATCTTGCACAAGTCGCTAGAGGGGCTGGACAACTCTTCTGTGAAAGACAGGAAATGACCTTACATTGTCTAAAATGTGACAATATGTTTGTATTTGAAATATTGTGGCAGTCTTTCCTTTAGAGGTGTTTCTTTTGAGGACAGCCTCAAGTTACATCAGTTTAGTATACCAGGTCATTCCCTGTTGGTTTTTTATGTTTAGCAGAAGCTAATGGCCAGAGGGCACCTAGTAAGTTCTCACCTCTGCATATCAGCACTTGGAAACAAAGATGGAAGTCTTGTAGGCATTGTGTAGATGTGTAGCTTTAAATAGAAAACAAACCATCATAATACAATTGTCCTGAAGTATCCAAGAAAATATACCACCAATTTCTCAACAAAATTGTCATTTTAGAAGTACTGTAAATACTACAGCTACAAAACAGATATTAAATTGATGGCTTAAATAAAGCTGTTATTAACATTACACATTATTAGTGCTAAAAGTTATTAATTTTAAACTTGTCATAACCTTAGTGAGAGTGAGCAATATTTACCTGAAGTGTTAGTCTACTTAATGTGTGACTTTTTAAGTGATGTGCATACATCTCTAGCAGTACAATAATATACTAGACGGTTTGGACCCAGTTCTGTCAGGTGCTGTGTGACTAATGAAAAGCATCTATTTGATGGGATTAAAGAGACCTCAGCACCAAAAGCTCAGCACTTTACAGGAATTGATCCTACACTAATATTGTCACACATTGATTCTTCTTGGGAAACTCCCATTGATTTTCTAAAGAGTTTATCAAAGGGCACAGAAGAGAGGAGGTGTGGTTATGTGCAGAGAATGGGTTGCTTTCCTAGGAGGCAAAGGTTTTGCTCTGAGGTATGTGAAAAATGTGATTACACCTAGTGAGTGAGATTTACTTAGCTACTGAAGGTTTGATACATATAGCACCAGTGCAAAAAATGGACTCAAAACCCTTCACATGCCAAAGATGAATTACTGTTGCAGTAATTTACTTGTCAACTGTTATGTGCCCATCACTTTGAATTGCATGAAGTGCAATTCTGCTTCTCTGTGCCTCAGTTTTCCTCTCTGGGTGTGGGATTTGTGCACCTTAATAACTTGCTATTAAAGTGCTTTGAGATCCTGAAATCTATACATCATATACCACATAACCCACATAGTTATGTTCCTTAGTCTTCACAAGGGTGTGTGAATCACATGGAGATCATATATAATGGCAGCAGACAGCTGCACAGGACTACTGAGGTGCTCCAGCTGTTTGCTGAAGCTTTTATTTCAAAGCTTTTATTTATTTTTATTTACTTCTCCCATCAGCTGTCTGTGACTGCTGGTGAGCTCCTGTTGAGCAGAGAAGAGGAATTCTTAGAAATAAAAGCCTCAGTAAAGAGTTATGTGGCTCATCCTTTACTTAACAAATTGCTGCAAATTAAACAGGTCGCAGACTGCCCTGTTCAATGACCTGGAGTCTATGATATCAATTCTAATATGAATCATGTACTCCAAGCATCAGTTGGATGATTGCATGCATGGACTTTATTTTGGAAAGAAGAGACTCCATTCACCTCTATTGCCATATGTGCAGTTAACATTCTTGCACTAGTAAAAGTTTTTGCTTCGGGCCTGATCAAGAGTGAGCAGTGAACGGTGTGGGGATGGGGTGGGCTGTGGAGGAACCTGCAAAATTAAAGGAGCTGCCATGCACCTCACTCCCACCAATTTTTGCAGGTTCCCCCGTGCTGCTCCCCACCCCCCAACTGCTCACTGCTTACTCCTGATCAGCCCCAAGGCAGAAACCACAGTTTTAAATATGGTGCTGTTTTTGCCTCCTGGATGGTCAGCAACAGACCGTGGGGCTGCCAGGGCCCCTTGTCCAATCAGCAGCAAGCAGCAAAAACAGCGCCATATTTAAAACTGTGGTTTTTGCCTCTCCTCACTGATCATGTGTGAATGGCAATCAGTGGGGATCCTCTGTGAATCACTGGTGGTGGGACGCATAGGAGGAACCTTCAAAATCAAAGGAGCCAGTGTGCAGCCTACTCCCACCATGAATTTGGTAGGTTCCTTGTGGCAGAAAGGCTGCAGATACTCTCCTGGTCATAACTGGGGCCCTGCAGGGTTCGGTCCTTGGACCTGTACTCTTCAATGTCTTCATCAGTGACTTGGATGTGGGTGTGAAGTGTACTCTGTCCAAGTTTGCGGATGATACTAAATTGTGGGAGGAAGTGCACACTCTGGAGAGTAAGGAACAATTGCAGGCAGACCTGGGCAGGTTAGAAAAGTGGGCAGTACACAATAGGATGCAGTACAACAAGGACAAATGCAGAGTGCTGTACCTAAGGTGCAAAAATATCCAGCACACCTACTGGCTAGGAAATGACCCTCTCAGCAGCACAGAAGTGGAAAGGGATCTTGAAGTCATAGTGGACTCCAAGATGAATGTGAATCGTCAGTGTGACAAAATCATCAACTAAGCTAACCATACTTTATCATGATTCAGCAGATGCATGACAAATAGATCCACAGAGGTGATACCTTCTCTCTATGCAGCATTGGTCAGACAGCAGTTGGAGTACTGCATCCAGTTTTGGGCACTGTACTTCAAGAAAGATATTGATAGACTTGAGATGCTCCAGAGGAGGGCCACTCGCATGATCAGGGGCTTACAGCACAAGCCCTATGAGGAGAGACTAAGGGACCTGGACTTCTTCAACCTCCACAAGAGAAGGCTGAGAGGTGATCTTTTAGCCACCTACAAATTCATTAGGGGGATGCAGCAAGGGATCGGAGATGCTGTGTTCACCAGGACGCCTCTTGGGGTAACAAGGAACAATAGTCACAAACTGACGGCGAGCAGATTTCGGCTAGACATCAGGAAAAACTTCTTCATGGTGAAGGTGGCCAAAATTTGGAATGGGCTTCCAAGGGAGGTGGTGCCCTACCTTGGAGGTCTTTAAGAGGAGGCTGGATAGGCATCTGGCTGGGGTCATCTGAGCCCAGCACTCTTTCCTGCCTAGGCAGGGAGTCAAACTGGATGATCTGTTGAGGTCCCTTCTGACCTTAGGATCTATGAATCTAGGAAACTGGAGCAGGAAAGATTTCTCTCTGGTAAGCAAATAGACCCCTGGGAATAGGAACTTATATGCATAGTATAAACTCCCCAAGAATCCAATGGATAATGTATATAAATGGCCAGATAAGAAACTATATATATATAAGGCATGAGATCTAGTGTCTGTCTTAAGTTTTTCTTGAGCATAGGGAATGATTACCTAGCAGGAGAGTATCCATAATCAAGATGGTAGTTTTCCACAAGTTGGTTCTCCCACGGTGAAACCTGTCCATTGCGCCCGAGGCAGGCTGGCCACTGCGAGTTTCCCTGAACTGAAGGAAACTTGACTGTAAAATTTTGTTGCAAATGGGTGATTGTGTTCATGCTCCCCTCATGGCTTGGTCCATGGCCTTTTGGCTGTGAGCAAACAAGACTAGGAGGCATCTGAACCCCAAGGCCTCCAGGATTGGGGCTTGCATGTAAGATGTCTGCCATAGATTTGGGGAGTTTCTGAAGCCCTGGAATGATGGGTCTGGGAAGGATGATACTTGCTTGGTGGTAGAGCCACACAGACTTGAACAATTGAGCTCTTCTCAGCTGAACTTTGGAGCTTGACTATTAGGCTTTGCCCTACAGAATTTGGACCTGTTTTGGCCTTTAAAATGAAAAACAGAAAACAAAGCAAACAAACAAATTTAAGGCCGTCAGCTAGGAGGCTGAGTGAAACAGGTTGACAGGAGAAGTTGCAGAGGAAAGAAGTGCTTTCTGATCTCTTGAGCTGAGTAGGAGTTGCATTATTAGGTTTAAGATGCAAGGTAAAATCAGATTATTACTCTAATATTTTCTGTCATTTGTTATTGGTATTGTTGTTTGTTTATTGTCATATTATTTGTAATTGCATATTGTTATATATATTGTTATATTGGAGTAGGCTACCTAGAGAAATTGTGGGATCTCCATCCTTGGAATTTTTCAAGAGCAGGTTAGACAGACACTTGGCTGGGATGGTGAAACCCTTGGCTGGGTATAGTCAGAGATGATCCTTCCTTGGACAAGGGGGCTGACTAGATGACCCTGTGAGGTTCCTTCTCCTTCCAGCCATACTTATTATTGGCAGTGATAAAGGTGATTTTAGAACATTTGACCATATAAGGAGATGTCATCCAAGGAAGTAGTGATCTATTATTTCTGATCACATGAATGGACCGGGGTGTCATTTTTCCAGCTGGCAAAATCCCCTCTGCTAAGAGCTGGCAAGACATGGCTGAAGCATGGAAAGCTGAGGTGCCGTCTATCAGGGAGGTGACCTCTGGGGTATCTCAATCTGTTCTCAGTTGTCAACCAGCAGAGTGTGTCTCAACCTTGGGAGTGCATCTCAAAGGCACATCTGACAGAATCCAAAGTTAAGGGCTGTCACACATACTTGAAGCATTTATATAACAATGTCCTAAATTATTATGATTTTTTAATCAAAAACTTATTGTTGGATGTTTAATGATTGATCATTAATAAAATAAATATGCATTTGTAGAAACCCTGATTGACCTAAACCTGAAAACAGTTGATTTCAGTAGTTCATTCAGTGCAGGGTCTCACAGTGTTGATTCCTTCATCTATATACAATGATGTAAGGATGGAACTACTCCAATAATACCCAGCTTTTTACATCGGCAGCCTTAAAACACCTTCCAAAGGAGGTCAGTACCATTATCTCCTTTAAATCAATGGGGAAAGTGAAGCATGGAGAGATGAAATGACTTGTCCACAGCAATTCAGAGAGCCACAATAAAACCAGGTCTCCTGAGTCCCACTCCATTGCTCTGTTTGCTAGACCACCATGCCCTATGATCTGTTCAAGTGTCATTACTAATGAATCAGTATTGCCAGTTATTGGTAAGAGAGACAGCTAGAATTCTAACATTTTGGTCATCAAAATATTGGATGTGCACTAGTCATGCATCAAAATGGTATCAGTAATGTTTATTATGATGAATGTTGCTGGCAAATTAGTGTACAGTCCTACCAAAGTATAGTTTGGTTCTGAGGCCACTGATCAGTGGGAAAAGAAAGGGGAAACTTCTTTTTTTTAAATCATTTCATAAACCTCGTGTCATGAATATGACCAATAACAAAATAAATGACAGCACCATATTTTACAGTTTATAACTTTCATTAATTTTTAAGAAATGGCTCAAAGAACTTGCTGAAACCAAACAATCATGGAGGCTGTATGATGAGCAGATCTAAGAGCTATTTTAATATTTAATGAGGCCAAAAGCCTCTTACCACTAATCATCTTTTAATGGTACTTGCCCTTTGGCCTGATATATGCCTGTGTTTCTAAGGGACTAACGTTTTTGTCTTTCTAATGAATTATCATTCGTACAGTGAGTAAACGCAGTGGGCTGAAGCTGTTTGTGTGCATCTCCAGTTTAGTTTCTGATAAAGTGAGAAGATGAAGCTTTGTTTGCATTCCTGATTCTTAATAACACATTACTTAAAACGGGGGTGTCAGAGATACAGCCCATGGTCAAGATCCAGCCTGCAGAGCCCTATCATCCAGCAGCATGCGTCTGAGTCTCAGACTGGCTCCACACACTACATGCAACACATGCTGACCCCAGCCCTGCACACTGCATGCAGCACATGGAGCAGGTCTCATGTAGGCTACATGTGATAAGCGGGGCTGGTCCAAGGCAAACACTGCATTCAGTGCTCACACCAAACCAGCTCTGTGTGCTGGTTCTGGAGCTGGTCCAGATTGGGTCCACGATTAATCCCTTGCTCTAGATCCAGCTGCTTGTGGCTCATGGGGCTGGAGCTGGCACACATGGGGCCAGTGCAAGTCACACACACTGGCTTTGGCATGTGATGTGGGGCTGGTCTTTGGGCCTGATCTGGGCCAACCCTGGATCCAGCAGGGAGATCTGAGCTGGCACAGGCTGCGTGCAGTGCATGGGGTTGGTGCAGCCAGCTTATGGGCCCAACCTCTGGACCAGCCTTTTACTCTTCATCTGGAGCTGCATGAGTTTGATATCCCTGACTTAAAACATTATTTCCATACTGTGTGGTACCTCACCACCAGAGAATTATCCTTGTTGCTTAATTAAATATTACAACATCCAAACATAACCAGATGGGTCACTGGTGGAACAGTAGGGTTCAGCAAAGTACAAACCCAAGTGTATATGTCCATCTTTAGTCCACAGAGTACTTAAGCACATGATAAAACGTGAGTATTTTCTTAAGTCCAATTGAAATCAGTAAGAGGTGGGCCCCAGTTTAGAAAGGTGCTTAAGCATCTGATGATGTGGTATGCACACAGTCACAGTCAGGGTTTAAATTACACTTGGACTCTTGGGGCAGGGTGGCAGGGTCTGCAGCAGTGGCAGCCGGAAGGAGCCACCGCTGCTGCCCCCTGAGCTGCTTAGAAAGGCACGGGGCAGGCCAGGGCTCTCATCTCTTATGGGGGAGCTTTTCAGGGTTCTCATCTCTTATGGGGGACTCAGCACCCCGGATCCCCCATATTTTAAACCTTGAAATAGCCTGGCACAGATGTAAGAAATCCTGACTTTCAGACACCACATGCAACCCAGAGATTCCTCTCTTTCCCATTTTGTTTTGATTGAGGGTCAGAGGAAGAGTGCCTAGTAATAAAACAAAGGGACAGCAATGAGGTCACCAGCCCTGGGCACCAAGCTGGGGGAGAAGTACAAAAAATAGCAACCATTTCACTCCTGGCCCATGCACATCTGCTACCACCAGGTCAGTTACTTTCTCTGGCCTGAGAACCACCACTGCCCAGGGTGCAGAAATGCCCAGGTATGCCTCTGAATAAAACAGGCAGACAAAGTTTTTGAGTAGATGTGATATCTTTTATTAAACCAACTAAATAATTGGAAAAAATGTTCTTTACAAACTTTTGAGCATAACCACCCTGCTTCAGGTTTGTGCCCGAAAGCTTGCAAAGAACAATTTTTCCAACTACCTCTCTGCATTTTTAGATCAAAATTGATGGCGGACTTTATGACAACATGTGGAATCCAACTGCACTCTCTGACTATGATGTGTATTTTTGGTACATTACACTAACACTGAAATATTGACAAATAGCTGGAAAAAGATGTGCTAAGTCCTCTAGAAATAATGTGAACCCTGAATTAACTTTTATTAGGTTCTCCTATCATTTGGTCTTTTGACATCAGAACAAGAAAACCATTATTTACAACATTGTATGCAAAATCCCAGTAGGAGCAATGAGATTTTTAAAGAACAGATTTTTTTCCAAGTGAAAAAATCTGTCCTGTTGTGGTTTCCTGAACTAAATAAATTGTCAGACCAGAAAAATGTGTATAAAAAAACATCATGTATTCTTTGAAAGAAATTTTTCCTGGGGCTCTTCACAGTTATCGCCATCCAGAAGTAATCAGGATGCCAAATCCCAGTCTTGTAGTAGATTACATTTTTTCAAGATACGTAGGTTTATTCATATCTGTAATCTGTCAAAAACATATGTTTGGAGCAATAAGTGTTTTATAAAATGGAAAAAAAACAGTTTGTTTGTTTTTTTTAATTAAGGTTAAACACCAATTTTAATAACCTGTATCTTCTTGAGCAAATGATAAAAAATGTTTTGAGGACACTGATGCCTATTTTTCTATGCCTATATTTCCTATGAAATTTAACAGGTTCTGATTCAGGTGCTGATTCCAGTACATACAAATCCTTAATTAGTAGGTTACTTTAAGCAGAAGAGTGAGATGGATTTAAAGCTATCTAGACCAGGAGTTGACAAATTTTTGCAGGTGTGGGCTGACCTTTGCCACTCAGCTGTGGACCACAAGTCTCTAGCCCTTGGAGCATCCAGTTGCCTGTGCTTCCCTCTCTGATGTTTCCCATCCCCTCAGCTGCAGCGAGGGTCAGTACAGGCTCTGCAGTGAAAGGGACCTCTGCAGAAGGGATGGGTGGCACAACTCAGCTCAGTGCCACCAATCCCCCATGCCAGGCAGCACCTGTGCAAGTCAGATTGGACCTCTTTGCAGACTGGATCCTGCCCACAGGCTGTAGGATGCTGAGTCCTGAACTAGCCTACTTGGAAGTCATTTATTTAGGACTGGGTGGATAATTTGTTCTGACAAAATTGTAAGGTAAATTCTGCCCATCATGTCTTTGAAAATTATCCACCCCACAATTAAATTCTTTCCATTTATTCATTATTAAAAATTATTTACAGCTTTTCAATGCATCGTTTGGGTCTGCAGCTCATTCATGAACAAGTTACTCAGAATATTTTACATTTGCATTGCAGCAGTCAATCTCAAATCGTGTACAAGCTATGGAAGATGCCAAATCAAGACTAAATGATATATAGGCCCCATTGTATCATTTATTTTCTCTGGTTTGATTATTTATGTAGCTGAAATAGAATGAGCTTTGAATTACAGATTCAAGTATTAAATACGCAAATTATGCCAGGTATCCAGGCTGTAGCCATATTGGTCTAGAGGAAAAAGCAATCAAGGGTCATGATAGAGGTGATATCTTTTATTAGACCAACTAGATTTTTGTAAAAAAAAAATCTTTAATTGCAAGCTTTCAGGCGCAAACACACTTCATCAGGCATCGGAGAAAAAAAATGAACATTTCTCCTGGGTAGAAATGAAAGTTCATATTTCACAGGAGAGTTGAAGGAGGTAAAATCTCCTGTTTGGAAAAGTTCATTTTATATGCAGATTAGGCTCAGAGAAAAGTTGGAATAATCTGTTTACCTCAAAGTTTTTTGATGGTAAGCAGGATGTATTCATATTTCCTTCTGATTATGGTGTTTCATATTTCACAGAGAAGTAAATAGATGGGATGCTTTTCTGGGAAGCATTTCTTATCTGGTAAGGTATCTCTGAGCTAATAAAAAATATTACCTCTACCACAAGTCCAAATTTGCAAATTAAAATTCACTGTGTCTGTGAGTTTCTTATGCTCTGATACACTCCCCTGTGTGCAATTTGAAATTTTCAAATATTCAACCTAAAATTCACTTTTCTCAAATGCACTTGACTATTCACAGAAAACTCATCAGAACATTAAAGCTCATTTGCCAGGATAATGATATGAAACATCATGAGCACAGTCAAAGCAAATACCTGAATAGTTTCAGATTTTTAAGGCAAGTAAGGGGTTTCCCCTCTCAGCACATGTTCATTTCCTCATAGGAGGGAGGGGCTATTCCTGTGGGTCAGGCATAGAAGTGGGAATACAAATCATTCATGCTACAAGGTTGTCCACGTCAACCACCCTTTATGTGGAACTTTATTGAAGTCAGTGGGTTTCTGGAGGCTTTACTCTCTAGTGTGCTCTAGTGAATGCTTTAAGCTTGCATGGCCTGAGAGATGAATATATGAAATAATACCTTGCTAGTTAGATGTTATGAGCTCCTGAAGGCTAATGGAAATAAATCGGAAAAAAATCAATATTCACTTCCCCAGTTTGGCATCCTCTGTGCATTTTTTTGTCAGGAACCTGGGGGATTTCTTTAAAATATACTGTTTATTTCCTTCAGGTTGGCGGTCATACTATGTTGCCCATTCGTTGGATGCCTCCTGAGAGTATCATGTACCGGAAGTTCACCACTGAGAGTGATGTTTGGAGCTTGGGGGTCGTTTTATGGGAAATTTTCACGTATGGCAAGCAGCCATGGTATCAGCTCTCAAACAACGAGGTATGTATAATGCAGATGACAAAATGACATTGTAGGGTTCAATTGATGATGCTTTGCTGTGAATGTCATAAAGAAATCACACTCTTGTTTGGAAAGGATGACATATAAGCTTCATATTTATCCTTGCAATAACTACTGACTTGCCATATTTATGATACTATCCTGAGTGTTGTACTTAGATGCCACTTTTCTTCCTGCTTTTTTTTTTTGACCAAAAGGTAAGGTTGTTGTCCAGATAGGACTCAACCAAGCTGGAACTTGCCTTGGGTGAAGGAACAAGATGGCAGGGACAGGCCCAACATCTTACCAAAGAAAAGGCTAGAGTATCACTGCACAACCTCAAGTACATGTTTTTATTAGTTTGTGTGACTAGATCAGGTACAATACTGTTGTTTCACCTCAGGCTACAATCAGCGGGGGTTGGCAGGATTGGAAGTCCCTCAAAGTCTACAGCAACTAAAGTAGCAACATTCCCAGTAATCGATATCTGGGTCTTCAGTCCCCAACCATCTACCCCTGTGTTGCCTCCATAAAAAATATAGGATGGGATGATTCGGTTTGGCAGATGGGGACCTGCACTACAACAGCATAACCTGTTTTGCATGGGCAGTGCCCACTGCTGCTCTTCTGAGGTGGTAGTGGGTTCATGGGCAAGGAGGGAAGTGGGGCATACAAACTAAATACCCTTGCAGTACAACTGCTTGATGCCTGAAAATAGGAGAGGAAATCATCCTTCTGCTATTGCTACAAAAATGGAAAGGGCAATGCAGGGCAGTCTTTCTAACTCAGAAAGACACTGTCCGTCCCCCCCCCCCCCCCCCCCCAACATACATCATAAACACAGTGGTCTGACAGGAGAGAACCTGGGTTTGGGGATTTTAATGCTACCACATGTTTCTGTTTAGTGAAGTACACTCATATTAGTGAAGCTAATTGTACATGGTTACTATGTCATTGGCTTCTACATTATGGTGTTTATCCCAGGTAACTTTCCAGTACACAGGTGTTTATATAAAAAACCTACCAATCATTACCAGTAATTAGTGTACTTGCGCTTGGTTTCAGAAGACACTTGTGTGGGTCTCATGCTTGAACTGAGCCCTCAAAATGAACTACTCTCTCAGATGGGGCAGAAGGGGGACTGCAGGCATTGATCTTCCTTGGTTAGAATTTTTGGACCTTGATGGACCAGTTCTGCAAAGTTTATGCTACTGTACACGAATGAGCTATTGTGTTGAGAGGATTTCAGCTAAGAGGTCTGTCAGTGTAGCCCCTTTTATAAGAACTGCTTGTTTACCAGGAAGGGTTGTGAATGTGAAGATGACGTTTGAATTTAAAACATGGTAACTATATCAGTGTAACTCCCTATGTGGACACTCTGGCCAGATATAGACATTACACTTTTACTGGGATAAGTGTTCAGAAACTGATCTAAATCCATAACAGTACAGAAGTTCAGCACACATAGACTGGTTTAAAAATGGCAGAACCTGGTCTAAGATTTGCACAGACACCCCCGCCCCCCAAGGGCAAATCTGTGTTCTGTTCACTACCAATCTAAACTACACCACTTTCAGAAAAATGTGTAACTTACACCGATTCCACTGCAGGCTTTTTGAATGTCTGTACCTAGCCTCTTTTTCAGCTATAGAAGGGTGTTGTTTTTTTTCAGTGTGGCTTAAATTGCCTTGAAAGCAGTATAACTTAACTTCTAAAAAAGGCCCCTTGTATTCTGGAGTACAATTAATTCCTGTAACTGTGGAAACTTTCCACTGGCTCTTAATAACTTCAAAAGTGCCAGAAGTTTATTTCAAGAAGGAATCAAAGAGTTTGAATGTAACATCTTTTGGAATACAATATCTATGTACAATGGATTTGTACAATTGTGAGGGACTCTCCCTGCCACCATGTTCTCCTCAGGCAGCTTTCCTGGGATCCCCCATCAAAGGGAGTTCTGCACTGCCCAGGAAGTTAGTACAAAAAGTTGTACAGTCTGAGGAGGTATTAATATTGCACAGATCCCATTTGAGTTCCAGGGAGAATAGTGTCCCCATAGAACATCCCAGCTTCCAGCTTCTGCTCCATACTTGTGACCATCCACGGACAGATTCCTGGACCTACAAAGGATTTGTGCATGAAGGGATGATGCCACAGAGGTTCTGTCTCCTTTCTGCTTTCACCGGTTAATGAGATCATCATTTGAGATGATTATCCTTTAGCTCTATAAATGCACCTGACTGTATCAAGGGTTTTAAATACACCATGCAAGAGAGTCCTATACAAGAGAGCATTTTTGTCCAAGCATCAAATAGATACGGTACAAAACACAGAGTGTAAAATTCCCTGAAATGTACTGAATTCAGCAGAGCCAGGATTTCACCCAGTCCTCAAAGGTGGAAGCTTTGAGGAAGCAATTGACTTGCTGATGATGGAGAGCGAGGGGGGATGAGGAGGCTGTCCAACATTTCATCACTCTGCATATTCTTCCTTCGCTCTCTTACAGGTGATCGAGTGTATTACTCAGGGCCGAGTCCTGCAGCGACCCCGCACATGCCCAAAGGAAGTGTATGACTTGATGCTGGGTTGTTGGCAACGGGAGCCTCACATGAGGCTCAACATCAAAGAAATTCATTCTCTCCTTCTGAACTTGGCCAAGGCTTCTCCAGTCTACCTGGATATTCTAGGCTAGACGATCCTAGCATTTCCTCTTGGGCTGGGTGAATGAATATGCTCAACTGCCGCTGAACTCCATTACAATGTGTTCTTAATTCTGACAGTATTAATGACAAAGATGAGGAGAAGCTTTCAAAGGGCAAGCAATGTGCACTTCTCCATCTGTAGACACAGTATTGACTTTTCAGACATTACTGAGACGTATCTCGTATCTCTTTCTCTCACACTTCTGTTTCTCTCATTTTTTCTCTCTTCTCTCTTTCTAATCAACCTGGCTTCTGCATTATTGTATCTCTGCATAGACAAAGGCCTTAAAAACCGAATCTGTTATATCAGCAGAGACTCCAGTTTGCCCACCGCAACTAACAATGCCTTGTTGTATTCATGCCTTTGATGTGGATGAAAAAAAGGGAAAAAAATGACTCAAACTTTGGGACTTCTGCTGTACAGATACTGGGAGTTTCTATGGATTCACCTCTACTTTTTTGCTTTGCCATGTGGGTGGAAAAAGATGACTGGTGTTCTCTATGGGAAACATATTTCTGGCTAAGATAAAGCCAGATGGAAAGAAAACAGCATTGCATGATCCACTATATGGAGGAACTGTGGGATCAGATGGTATCCAACCCCACTAAAGACACTAAAATAATTTAATGAAAGAAAGGAAAGGAGTTGGTAAGGCTCTGAAAGCCTTTCTGAGGAGTAAAGGGATTGTTTAATAAAGCGTGTGCTTGGCTAGCATTTTCCATCACCAGATACAGTACAAAGGTCTGTGGAAAAGAAAAAAAAGATGCTGTCTGCATTGCACAAGATTATACAATGATATAATAAACTAGACACAACCCCCCAATTTTGTCTTACAGTAGAAAATTGTGATATCAGTATAACAAATGTTCTCCAGTTAGCCTTTGGTCACACAGGCTTATTAATGTACAGTATTAATTTCAGGGTCCAGTATTGAAGCTGAGGACTTCGATAAGATTAGGACAAGCTGTAGATGCAGTGGCAAGTTTATCTTATACTGTGCTTGTCAGGCAGCATATCTCTACCCTTCTCCCTCCCCATTCCCTTTCCCCTCACTGTGCAAGCAAAATTGTGCATGGTCTTTGTCTATTAATGCCCTTTGTGCAGAAACTATCGTTCATCTTGTTGTACACCCTGATAGGCATAGCAAATCCATAAAGGTATAACATATATTTAATTAGAAAGAGCTAATGGAGGTCATTAGCTACGTTCAAGTGTCTTTACCTTGTTACAGATATGATAGGCCGATACTACACAAGTAATCTAAAACATGGAAATCATAGATTATGTTTGAGCCATGACAGGGAATGATAGAATTAAGTCCCTGGAGATAACTAGATGTGATTCTGTGGTTATCACTTGCTATTCAGAGTGTACAGACCCTGACTTCAGCACCACTTTCTGGTTGGTATAGTGGTGCCATTCCCAGCATCCACTGTTTCTTAATTTATTTATTTTTAGTTGGACATGCATTGTATGCATACAGCACATGCATGGCACTGTGTAGACGGCAAGCGCATGGGCATATATGTTATTTTTCAAACAGATGCTGAAGATTTAAAATTTAGATTTAGGATTATTTTTATTATGAACTCTTACAAATGAAAACCAATCATACCTATTCCTCAAGAACATTTTGCCTCCCTCTGTGAGGGGGCGTTATTGCAAAAAATTGACTTTTTTTTAATAATATGAGCCAGATCAAAGAGTAATAGTTCTTCATCTTTGTGTTGTGGTTATTTTATTTAATAAATTAAGCATTTTTATTTTTCTAAGTGTTCCCATAACATTTTTAATATATACTTTGCTTGCAATTATTATTTATTATGGCACTTTGTTTTTCCGTAATAAGCTTTTAAAGCCAGTTCAAAAAGATTTTGAACATTTTTGGAAATAAAACAATTCACTGGATAAGCGATGAAGTTTAACTCTTCTCTCTGTCAGTGAAAAGAAGCATTACAAATAAACTTAACAATGTAATTATAAAGCCATATTCAGTATTTCTTTAATAAACCAGAAGTTATATGTGAACCACTATTGAAGTGTAAATACAAAAAAAAAAAAAGAAAAAAGCTAGAGGAAGATTGCTGTGAAATGGACTTTTAAGATTTTATCAAGGCTGTCTTAGAAATTCAGAGAGAGAGAGAGATAGAGAAAGTCTGGTTAGACAAAGACTGAACATTCAGCGAAACCCATTCTCATGAGAGTCTGAGTTATTTTTAAAGGAAACTTGAAATTCAGTTTTGGTTTAACAGAAGGTAGACAAGAAGACTGAAAGCAACAGAGTCTACTGGGGCAACGCTCTTAGTGTGAAGGGAGAGACGGTCACAGATTGAGAAGGGAAGGTGCCAAACTCCTTCCTGTTGTATTCTGCCATTGTTTCTTACAAAACCATGCATCCCCCTTTTCTCCAAGATACTGTTCTGTTGGAGAGAAGGCCATAAGCTGAAAGCAAAAAGGTGGGTTTTGCAAGTACTGAAAGAACATATACCAAAAAAAATCTGCAATTTGGCTTAGTGTCATCCCCTTTATACCTCACAAGAAGAGTATACTAGAGTTGTTAAGAAGAAAATAGCATGTAACAATGCACTGTGCAATAACATACTAGTAAGTAAGATCTAAAGGACCAAATGTTCCATAGAGCCAGAAGCATAGATGTACTTAGCCTCTCTCATAAGTGTGGGCAGTAGTGTATAAAAGCTATAATCAAAGTAGACAAGTTATTAAGTAAAGTTAAAACAACTTTTTTGTTAATTTATGAAAGGGGGTGTAACTAGCAGAACTAGCAGAAAGGAGGAAGAATTACATTCAAATGGCAATGAAGAGTGAGAGTATATGTACACATTCATTACGCTTGCAGCTTCAGCTAAATCTTGTAAACTGAGCAAATACGACAATCAGGCTCATTAAAAAATCTTTCTGGACTATGCTACAAACTGATCATATATATAATATAAATTATATATATGTATTTACATATGGAATGTATATATACATAGTATATACATATATGTATATGAGTGTTATAAAGATTTAATTTATACATATGCAGACAGGCATATACAGAATGTATGACTGTTTATATGTATAAATTTACAGACACATATTCTTACAAATGATAATTAGGATACAGTGTTATTAATTGGTTGATAAAGTCTGCTAAATAACCAAAATTCATTTTTTTCTTTGACATTTCTTTTTCTATGTTTATAGGATTTAACTTTTGAACTTGGGTGGAGGAAATACTAGAATGCCAGAAATATATAGAACAACCAACATTTTTGTCCAAAAGATTGTATAAAAGCAGTCTTACCATTCTCATCTTATCCATTGATTTCTCACAGGGAAATTAACAGATTGGCTTCAAAGTTCCAAGAAGAGATTTTGATTTACTATCATTTCTGGTTTGGGGCTATTGATTTATTGTTCATGAGCAACATTGCTGTTCCATTGGCATTTACACTTGTTGGAAGTAACAAAATAATCCAAGAATGAGCTGGAATATTCAGACTGGTAGAACAATGGTAAGAACGTCCAAAACCCTGCAGTAATAATAGCAGCAGCTAGTACTGGGCATTTTCCACATCCTGTCCTTCACCCTCAATAAATCTGCAGGACTCAGCAACTGGCTGTGGAGAAGAGTATTTGTAAAGCAACAGCACCCCATGATGCATGATGGAGTGTACAAGTTTTACAAAGGAGCTCATTCATTTTGATTTGTAAACAAATATATCTCTATATTGTCTACAGTTTAATAAACAATTGCCATTTATTTCTCTTTCTCTCTCTCTTTCTCATACTCCTCTTTGGAGCTATTTTTGTTATGGTTGATGTAGACTTTTACAAAACAAAAGAGAAAAGAAATTACCCAACAAAATGATTGAGTCACTGGCTGATGAAGTTACAATGCGCATGCGTTAGAACAAGACTGTCTCTGGGTTGCTGCAGCCTGTGAATGGATTTCAGATACTGCTATCAGGATACAAGGGGTGGGTAGGGGAGGTGTTGGGGTTTCTAGTTGAAGATGAAGGTTTTGATAGCACAGAAAGCTGTATTTTCTTGTTGTCAGGGCTGGGATGAACCACTGCTACTCTGAGTCAAGAGGTCCTTGAAAAGCCTTAGTTCAAACATCTTAACATCCTTTATTTTTCTTTTTATTCTTTTTGCTACATTCATCACAAATATGAAGCAAAAAAATGTCTACGTGTTGCAGGGAAAACACTGTGAATTTCACAACAACAACCAAGTGACTATTTTGCCATCTTTTTAACATACGTCTCAGGAGAAGAAATGGGAAATGATGGGTATATTATTTTACTGTCTATGCATTCTAGACCAGGTCTATGGTGTTTTTTGTTCGCTTGTTGAAGGTTCTGAGCGAAGATTGGCTGAAATGTATTTTATAAACACAGAATACTTTGGGCAAGCATAGTAGAAGCTGCTTGTAATGGGGCTGTTTGACAGGAAGATGTAAGAAAACAAAAATCAAATCAATTTTTTTTCAGAGGCCTATACCTTGCAGCTTAATGTATCTTTCTGTAACTTAAAGAAACACAAATGTTGAATAAGCAGCTAAGAATGTTTTATATACAAGTAATTCAATTCAATGTGGATGTTAATTACATCACCAATAGAGGGAGAATCAATTTACTATATACTTAATAGTCCCAGCCCAGCTCTCCACCTATACTTTATGTATATATTTCTAGATATCACTCTCTCTGTCTCTCAAGACCGAGAGGGAGATATCTACATATAAATATAGAACTCTATATTGTCACTAAAACTGTGACCTGGTGTTTAGAGCTATCTTTCTCCTTTCTTTTTAGTTTTCTTTTTTTTTAATGTAATGTCTCTGTGCAGCTATTTAGTGGTTCTTGGGTTGCAATTCGTTTATAGAAATCCATTGCTTTAAAAGATCCATTGCATCTTGGCTGATTTCAAAGTGACGCCTGAGTATCAGTGTTAAAAAGTTTTGTTTGTGAATCATGTGACCAGCTTCTCTCAACATGACATGGAAAGTCTCTTGTACTACAGTGTATTTAATAAAAATGATGTCTTACAATAAACAGTGTCATCCAAAAGAACGTAAGTGATACAATAATGATTGCTTGGAAATGTATACAGTTTTCCTGAAGCGTCTTGTCTTATTTGAATGCTTTTGCTTGCTTGCATTCTGTTTAAGGAAAAAAAATGGTAATGATGAATAGTTTAATGTGCTTGGAAACATGACATATTTGCACTCTAAAATTGTGCACACTAAAAAGGATCCTGTATATGTACTACATTATTGTGGGTTGAAGGAAGAGTCCCAGAGAAATGGGCTATCTGCATGTACACTGTCAGGGCTAACTAAAAACAACCAAGCTATGTGAGAACATATGCAGCCATTTGCTTATGGATACATATGCCCTTCAGGGAAGATGGACATGTGAATGCTTGTTTGTTGCAGTTAGTTACCATTTAGCACGTGCAGTCCTGCAATAAGTTGCTTGCCAGCAGGTGTGAATATTTTCTGGAGACTGTTTACATGCACATTTTCAAAATGTGTCTCTTATTAATCAAGTAACAAAGTTGGTGTTTGAGTTTTATCCTTATCCTGATTTAGCACTAAAATTTGCAAAAAAAGGTAGTATTAAATTCAAGCCCTTGTGCACAGTAGCTGAATATCTGAACGAGCAATATTCAGAGCAAGAAGTGTATAAACATTCAGCAGAATTTTAGCAAATTAGTTATCATTGCAAGTTATTGATTTAATTTTAACCCAAGGTCTTTTGGCTTAAAGGAAAATAGTATCAGTGTCAGATATTTAACTGCCTCATTGTAAGGAGACTTTAGTTGCCTAAGTTGCAGTTACGTACCTATAAGACATTTTAAATCAAGACCTAAGTGACTACAACTAGTTGCCTCTGCTAAGAGATGTACTTGGGATTGCAGGAACTGTCAGTAAAGTTCTACAGATTTGAGGAAACATGACACTGTGAGAAGCAGCCCCAGCACAGTAAATCATACAATCATGAAGCTCGAAGGTAATTCAAGGGTCATTTAGTGTAACCTCCTGCACAAACATAGGATTCCTACACCCAAAATATGCTTAAGCAACCTCGTCTTCAAAGCTTCAAGTGAATGGGATCCCATTGTCCTACAGTTCTCATAGTTAAGGATATTTTTCATGAGACTTCATCTGAGTCTGTTTTGCTGTAGTTTGAACCCACTGCTTCTTGCCTGCCCTCTTTGGCTAGGAAGAACATTTTTTTCCATCTTTATGGCAGCCCTTCAAATATTTTAAAAGTGCTCTCCTGACTCTCTTGAATCTCTTGCTCTGTTATGAAATTAGTTTGGAGAATTGATTAGTTGTCAATATATTATCCAGTCACCTATGGCCATAATTTAGGTCCCATGGTAACATGTAGAATGCAGATAACCCAGGAAACTTCTAAGCTGCTAGTGGTATGTTGCTGTACAGAAATGAACCAGCCACAGTAGCCTTGACTCTACTAGAGAACTGATTTAATTACCGTTGAACTGATAACACTTAACTGCCTTTAGTGGAAAATAGGAGCTGCATGAGCACTAGTCTCACTAAAGAGGTTTAAGTTTTCCCTCAAGGTCACATTCACACAGGTATCAAAAATTTCATATCCAAATTGCATATTCTGGGTGTTTTTTCAAGGCCAGATGTGCGCTTCAGGATAGCAGTGGAAAGGCAGGTTGAGCTGTTACAGTATGTCTGCATCCACAATGGCACTCAACTAATTCAACTAAACTAGTAATTAAACTTTCTGGAAGGGAGCCTGTTGTACCTTAGTGCTAGACTGACTGGGGTGTATTCCTACGCATACGCAGGATTCTGCACACAGCGTAGGGATTATAACTGGTTTAATTTCCCCCTGCATAGACCATGCCAATGTGGTGATTCTCCTGTTTCCGCTACCTCGACTATTCCACTGCCTGAGGTACCCTCTAGGAAATGTCTCCTTTGCCTACAGTACCCCAGCAGTTAACTAAGTATCAAGCCTTAGGCAGAAGTAAATACCACAAATTGCTACACCCTTTCTTATTTCCAATAAGTGGAAAGGAATACTGGGTTTTATAGGACCTGATCACTGGGAGATTTGCCTGCAAGGAGCAACTATCTGCTTAAAAAAGAAATTATTGCTTTTGTCTTTCTCCTGCACATCTTTGGGTAGGAGCTGTGCCCCTAAGTAGGCTGCACACTTTGAGATTCACCACATTTCAGAGATTTAACTTTACACTGAAGAATTGCTGACATTGCTCCTATTACTTTCTGTCCACTGCACCCACAACGATCAAATGTGGTTTCATCTGCACATTGTGATGCCTTAGTGAGGCCGACAAGCTTTTAGACAGTCCCAGTGCTCCAATAAGTGATGAACAAACTCTAATGGTTTGTTTAAAACCTCTATCCACAAACTGTGCAAGGCCAAGCATGATTTCCCGTAAGTAACTTTACATAATAATATTTTATAGGAGCCTATTAACTCTGGCTTTCACGTATGGATAAAGTATTCAAGGATCCCTTTACCCTTCCTGTTGTTTTCTTAGAGTGCACAAAAAAACTGTGGAAAAAAACCTGATCATTCTACAAGCTGCTGCTGCTAGTCCTATGGTTTTACAAACTTTCACATTGATTTCATGCTGAAAAAGACTGTCAACCCCAAGCAGTAAATGTTTCATATAACTGTAAAATCAATAACTTGGATAACTGTATTATTTAAAAAAATGATTCACAATTCCCATTAATTACTCCCATTAGTATTTTTAATGGCCATAATAATTTTGTTTGAGGTCACTGGAAAAGCTCATGTTGCACAGAAGAATGATGACCTCTGAAAAAAACCCAAAAAGATTCCTTAAATAATTACAAGAGAGTTAATTACACCCAAACAATCTTGTTCCTCCAGGATCGCTTAGCAAAGCGATTCCTTATTAATCATATATTGGGGTCAAATATGCACTAGGTAAAGAAAAAAACCCTAGTTACTGCCCCAGAAATGTTGCAGTCTGAGAAAACTTGTCAAACATGGTACATACCTGGCATCTCTTTGGCAATATTGTAGTTTTGTGTAATCATAACAGTTGCAGGACTGAGATCTAACTGTAGACATGAAGCAATGAAAAAGGAAGCGAGGCTCATGAAATTGCTAATGTTAGTGTATGGCACTATGAGTCACGTGCATGTGAAAATTGCCATCTCCCACATGACAGGTATAATTCATCACCAACAAATCAACAAAAAGATCAAAGTTCAGCTTGGGAGCTGCTGAATATATGTTAGTGCTTTTTGAGAACTGCTCCAGTTTTTTAGCTTAAATTAAAAATAAGGAAATGGGTAAAAGGAAGATGGGCCAAACTACTTCACTGTACTTTGGGTACCTTTGATTCAGGAGATTTGGTTATTAAGCCTATTAGGAGCTGAAGTATTTTGCTTTTGTGCATCGTGTACTGTATCTGTCACTGGCTGATGGTTGTTTAATCCAAACTGGGTTTGGAGAAAGGTTTTATATGGGTCTCAAAGAAATGCCAGGGCTGGCATTGTATTATGATGGAATTCTGCCACTTTGTAAGAATGTGTTTTCCTCAAGTCAGCTTGTTTAAAAGCATACTGAATACTATGGCTTCCCTTAGTAAGAATAGGGAGATATTTTTTCATATGTCCTTCCTTTTTCTTGTCCTTGTGATAAGGTATTTAGCAGAATTTGCAGATTCATTGGAATCTGACATGGCTGCATCATGAGCAGTTCTACCATGGCCTCAAACTTGTGACCTCTGGGCTGTCAACTGTGCACCTTAACATCTACACTACTCTAGCCCCTCATTTTCTTATGTGATCGACTATGAACAGAATATAAAGTGGTTACTGCCAGGTTAGATGTTTGTTTGCAAAGTTGGTAGCACAGCTGAGGCTAACTGCAAATGATAATATGCACAAAACCAAATATTAAAGAAATCAGAGTACAAAAAGTAAATCTGTGGGGGAAAATGTCCTTAGTCACCCATAATATTTTCACTTAAAAACAAATCTGCACTCCAAAGTCACATAATAGAATCACTGGGGCTGCAACAATACTGCTAAGAAATTCATTGCCTTTAATTTCAGAACCTCAAAGCTATTTACAAATATTTGTGAAGTGTAGTGGTATTCAACGGAGATAAATGCCCCTTCTGTAGGAGCAGCAGCTTATGCAACTATCTGGGTCTTACTAAGACCATCATACTGGGTTCTTTTCTAATTGAGCTATTTTTCCCAGCATGCTTTTGAAGGACTGGCCCTTTAAATAGAGCTAAGCTGTTGTCTTGAGGTCGTGCCTGTAGATTTTTGCATCTCTTTCTTCCATTGAGTAAGTGCTCTTAACTCTTGGTATGCCTTTCCTTTCTTGGTGAGGAGATCCCTATGTAAATCCCTATGTAAATAGGAAAATAGTATTATCTTCACATTAAATCTGAAAAAGTATAGCACAGGGCATAAGCTTTAGCTGCCCAGTAGTAGAACGGTAAAGTGAACCCAGCATCTTAACCCTCAGACTTCAGCTAAATAAGCTCTTCCTCCACCTAAGCAAGGCATAGTGAACAATATAACCATACATTTGCTTCCCTTCATCAGAAATCTCTTATCCTTCACCAGAAGAAGTTAAAACAGCTAAATCCAGTGGGTTCCAAGTACCTTTTATTCTTCCATAAATAAGTTTCAGGTTGAGATGCTGCTAAGCTGTGCTGCGTGTGATTTCTCATTCCCCATGATTTTTGCTTCATGGATCCTCATTTCTTTCTTCTCCACACATGGATCCTGGGGACTTCTTTAGCCCTGAGACTACTGGCCTCTCTGGGGTTAAAGGGGACTGGTAACAGTAGGGTTCAGCCATAGACCTGTAAAGAGTATTATAGAATGGACCCTGGAGGGTTCTGCAGCATCTGATGCCTATTTGATTGCTCTAGGAGTAGAAACTTGTTCAACACTAGTCCTCTACATCTGGACAGCAAGTCACATTCAGAACTGTCAGTTCCAGCACCTTGAGAATATTTGCTGCCTTGACACCAGTCAAGTTAAATCTAAACCCATGAACTGGCAACATGGAGGAAGCAACACCTTCCCTCCATTATCCTGCATCATGTCCTCAATAGCAGTAGAATGGTAAAACTAGCTGTGTCCTAGAAAGATGCAAGATAGATTAGCTGCTTGTGCATGCTATTGTTCCACAATTCCATGGACAGAAAATGGGAGGTCTTGTTTAGTTCCAGCTTGCTCACAGTTTATCAGAACTGGCCATGTTTATTAAAGCAACTTTTAGGAAAGTGGAATGTAGCAGCATGGCTTTTTAAATTATTGTACAGCAGTTACGATGCAAATATCTGTGTGCATGTGCATGTACTTTTACCTGTTCATGTTTATTACAATGTGGAATGACCGTGATTCACTATAATAGCTATCAAATAGTTGCTGAGACATGCTTTATTCAAACTGAGAGCATGGACAGCTTTGAAGAGTAAAAAGGAGTAAATAATGGATGTTTTTGCTTAGGTGGCCAAATTGGAATCATGGGGGTGGGGATGACTTTATTTAGGTGTATCATTCAACCTCAAGTGCAATGTTTGTATCGTTTTACCTCTTTCATTTTGCCATGTTTTTTGTTTGTCCTCCATTTTCTTTTGAATTTTCAGGTTATATGCCACCCTTCCTTGCCCACCCACCCCCACAATTTTTTTTCTCTTTAGGTCAATTTTTAAATCAATAAATGTCATTTTAAAACAAAAGGTCAAAATATTCCATATTGCAGTTGTTAAAATGCAATGTTTAGGTATTTCCAAAATGAAACATACCATCTTGAAAAGGACATTCTTCTTTTTTTGCTGAAACTATTTACTTCCAACTCACATGCAGTTTTGACTCACCCAAAGCTTAATCTTTTTGGTGGCTTTCCACTAGTGGAGAGTTACCTGGAGGCCAATAGATACAGAATCATGGCACAGTGAGCTCAGCTGGGTGTCTAAGGAGCTGTACCATGACATCTCTCAAATGCTCACAGGGGATGCATCTACATGTGAACTTTAATGCGTAGTAGTTTATTTTACTGCACATTAATGTGTCACATAAAAAACATGTGATTACACCAATGCACAGTAAAATAGACTACTGCAGGTTAAGCGTAATTTAAAAACCATGCACATTCTCCTAGCTAAAAATGAAGTGTACACCCAATGGAAGGGAGGGGCCGTCACCAGACAGGACTATACCTCGGTTGCTTGGGGCTGTACGGGGGGTGGTCAGGAAGGCCAAGGCAGAGATGGAACTGGAAATAGCTACCTGGATCAAGGACAACAAGAAGTCCATTTTTAAATACATAGTGGGTAAAAAGAAATTACCAGGTAACATGGAGCCTCTGCAAGACCCGCTAGGAAATCTGGTCGTCACACCAGATGACAAAGGTAACGTATTGAACAATTTCTTTGCCTCCATTTTTCTGAGCAGGGACCAGGTCACCCCCCCCCACACCGGGACCCCCATAGGCCCCAGAGGAGGTATACCCAGGTTTAGGGTCAGTGAGGACTTAGTTAGGAAACTTCTGGAGGGACTGGACTTATTTAAATCAGCTGGTCCTGAGGATCTCCACCCCAGAGCGCTGAGGGAATTAGCTGAGGTCATTGCAGGACCCCTGGCATAGCTTTATGAGCACTCGTGGTGCTCTGGCATGGTGCCAGAGGACTGGAAAAGAGCCAGTGTGGTTCCCATTTTCAAAAAGGGAGGAAGGAGGACCCAGGAAACTATAGGCCAGTTAGTCTTACCTCGATCCTGGGTAAGCTTTTTGAGAGAATGAATCATAGAATCATAGAATCATAGAAGTAGGGTCGGAAGGGACCTTGTAGATCTTCAAGTCTGACCCCCTGCCTGGGCAGGAGAACAACTGGACTCAAATGAGTCCAGCCAGGTAGGCATCAAGCCTCTTCTTAAAGACCCCCAGGGTAGGAGGCAGCACCACTTCCCTTGGAAGTTGGTTCCAGCTCCTAGCCGCCCTAACTGTGAAGTAGTTCTTGTGGATCCTGGCGCATGTCTGCAATGGGCCAGCAGGGGAGATTATGCTTAGGGGCAACCAAAATGCATTCATTAGAGGCAGGTCCTGTCAGACCAACCTGGTGACCTTCTACGACCAGATCACCAAATCCTTAGATGCAGTGGTAGCAGTGGACAAAGTCTTTCTGGACTTTAGGAAGGCCTTTGACACTGTCTCTCACCCCATTCTCATTAAAAAATTAGGCGACTGTGGCATCAACACCTACATAGTCAAATGGGTCACTAACTAGATGGAAGGCCATACCCAGAGGGTGGTGGTGGACCGGTCTTATTCGACTTGGAGGGATGTGGGCAGTGGGGTTCTGTAGGGCTCGGTCCTCGGGCCTACGCTGTTCAACATCTTCATCAGCAACTTGGACAAGGGGGTAAAAAGCACCCTGTTCAAATTTGCTGACGACACTAAGATGTGGGAGGTGAAGTGGGCACACCCAAAGGGAGGAATAGGCTGCAATCAGACCTAGACAGATTACAGGGTGGGCGGATGAGAACAGGATGGGTTTCAACACTGAGAAGTGCAAGGTACTGCACCTGGGGGGGAAGAACCAGCACCATACCTATAGGCTGGGGAACTCCTTTCTCATCGGTGCAGAGGCAGAAAAGGATCTTGGAGTCATTATTGATGCCAAGATGAACATGGGCCTACAAGGGCATCTGTGCATCTCCACAGATGCATCTCAAGCAGGTCCAAGGAGGTGATCCTCCCCCTCTATGCGACATTAGTCAGGCCACAGCTAGAGTACTGCATCCAGTTCTGGGCGCCGCACTTCAGGAGGGATGTGGACAACATGGAGAGGGTCCA
>NW_017728950.1:72368924-72435345 GCF_001723895.1 Crocodylus porosus
CTGGAACCAGCTTCCAAGAGAAGTGGTGCTGCCTCCTACCCTGGGGGTCTTTAAGATGAGGCTAGAGAAACACCTTTCCAGGGTCGTTTGACCCCAATACTCTTTCCTGCCATGGCAGGGGGTTGGATTTGATGATCTGCTTAGGTCCCTTTCAACCCTACCAACTATGAAACTATGAAACTATTACTGCACATTAAGGCGACTTAATGTGTGTTTCTTTAGTGCCTCAGTTTGGAGGTACTAAATTGAATGTGCTTTAGATGTGCATGCCTATGTAGACATGTCCAGGGTGTGACAGACTGTGGCCATTCCCTGATACATATTTTAGAATCCCATTAAATTCTTTGTCGTAGCTTCATGAATGGTTTAAGATCTGTCCTAAAAATGGGTAGGAAAGAGGTAAACTTTCAGTAAGCCAGAGGAAAGAGCTCCTCATGTTGTTCAGAGTGAGTGAGACCTCATTCATCGTGTATGTGGGAATAATGTACGTGATACTAACCAACCAATGTTTGCAAACATTCAGACGAATAGGGCCAATGGACTTTTGCTCTCTCTCATTACATCTTTATCTACCATTGTAGTAACCGAGCTCATGTAAGTGCAATGAAAACTTTTTGTTAGACCCCCTCGCATGATGGTCACTCTCAAGGGCCAATGAAGAGGTCCTGACTATCAACAACACCCACCCCCCCTCTCCCCCCCCCACACACACACTGCAATGTTCAGGGAGAAAAGAGCATGTTTATGGGATGTTACAGAAAATGCACTTCCCCTGTATGCCTGGGAACAGTCTGAACTTCCATAGGCCAGCTCTCCACAGCCTCTGATTTGGGCTGATGCTTAACAGGCATGACTGAGTTGCTTGTAAATAAATAACACTCTGACTTCTCTTGTCATGTCATGACATCTTTAAATGACCTTTTCCTACCATAACTTTGTTTCTGCAGGCACCTCTTTCTTCCAAATGAAGAAGCTAGTAGCTATGCCTACAGTGTCTGAGAAGCTATCAGCTGCACGCAGGGTTTCACCAGTAAGTTACTGGCTGCCAGGAAAGCAAAATGAAGATGATCTGAACGTGTGTAACAGCTCCCAGAGATATATGTCCCTGCTGCAGGGATAATGTCTCCAGGGGTACTGGAGACATATACTAACATGATCTGCTCCATCCTCCAGAAGGAAATTATTCATGTACAACCCCCTTTGCAGCAACCCAGGCTTGTGCACAGGACAGTGAGTCATGACAATGGCTTTGTTTCATTCCTCCTGGCCCTGGTTAGGGTTCCTCCTATGACTGCTGGTGTTGTGTTGTCAGGACTCGAGTACTGGGAATACACATT
This sequence comes from Crocodylus porosus, assembly GCF_001723895.1. NCBI lineage: Eukaryota > Metazoa > Chordata > Crocodylia > Crocodylidae > Crocodylus > Crocodylus porosus. Next base: position 72,370,262 of record NW_017728950.1, read on the forward strand.
GCATGTGGGAAGAGGGAAAGGTTCCTTCCACCGTTCTGCCCAACCCCTCTGCTAGGAAAAATCTAGCTTCGTTCCTGCAAAGTAGTCAATAAATCACCCAGTGGCAAGACTTTGTTGCTTTACTGGTCTTGAAATTAAAGTACAGAGAGACCTGTCCTAGTTTTATAGCACTGATAAAATCTGTTCACAAGTGCCAGTCTACATTGTTGCAGGTACCACTTCAATACACCTTAGAGGCATGCATACAAGTCATGGCACCTTTCACGCACTTACCTTATTCTGAGATGGGCCTGTTGTAAAAAAACAGGCTGTAATCATGAGCAGAAAATGCACTCCCCTTTCTACCCTTACTTTCTATCCTTGACTCCCAGTTATGTTGGTGACTTTGTTTCAGTCATCCCATCTGTTGTTTAGCATTTGCAGAGTCTTCCAGTTTCCTATTCAACTCATTGCACTTCTATCTTAAGTTGTTTTTTTTTGGAGATATTTTGGGAATCAGCACACACGCACATACACAAACCAATTACTAGATCCCCCAGCAAGTACAGAGATGATAGAAGTATAGCCCTTCTGTCTCCTAGCAACAGAGTGGGTAAAAATGAAAGCCAGAGACCTGGTTGCACAGCAGTACTCTGTATGTAAGACATTTGCGCATTTTGCTTTTGTTGTATTTGATTGCTATTTCTAAAACTGGATTTTTATTCATTGAGTGATTTTTCTGCACTTAAGTTCTTCAGTTCAAAGCTCCACTGACATCCTCAAATCCTATCATTAACATTTCAGACAATAGCAACCTGGAACAGGGAGCTTTTATAAGACAAAATAGGATGCACAGATGAACCTCATGTTCCCTACTCCCTTCCCCCATCACAATAAAGAACAGGATTTCAAACTGTTACTTAAGAACAAAATTGTCTGCAAACAGGCACATACATTCTTTCTGTCTCTCTTTGCACTTTCTGTGTTGTGTTAGTTACTGCATTCAGGAACAAAGTTGGCAAATGTCATTAACACCAGTAATTTGTAAAAAGCTGGTCTAAAAAACCCAGCTACGTGGAAGGCAAGCAAACTGCTTCTGGTACCTTGGAGGCTAGTTAATAAAGGTGGTCCTTTTTCCTTCAGAAAACAAAGTGGTATATTTTGTGTTGCTTCTACAAAGCAGGGCCTGATAGATAACCTGGTTAATGCTAGGCGGGTGTGTCTACACATGCTCCTACGGCGCTGTTGTTACAGCACCATCAGTTAGTGCCTCCTTTTGGATGCACTAAATGATGGTGCTAAATAACAGTGCAATCATAGCCATTACTGCACCGTGCTGATGGCGCACAATTATTTTTAGCCCCTCTGTTGCCACAGTAATGCGCTATATCAAGGTAGCGCATCACTACGGCGATGTAGCTGTGGTGTCATGGGTTGTGCCTGCTGACACTACATTGCCATAGCACGTTGCTCCAGTGAAGCAGCATCACTTGTAGACGCGCCCAGCATTGTGCAAGCTGCTCCAGTGCAGTCTTTGTCTAAGTGGTACAGCTTTGATGATTTACAGCGTTAGGCACTAAGGTAGATAGCACTGGAGTTAGTGTTGCATCTTGCCTGTCATCAATAATATAACCGGCTTTAATAATACTAACACTTTAAGAGGCCTCAAAGGTGTGCAAAATTCTGTGCCAATTTTTGTAGTAGTGCTGTGGCTTGCTAGGGACTCTTCTGAGGTCATTAATATACTTTTGCTTATGACCTCTGTATAGCATCTGAAAATGTAAGACCAGTGTTGTAATCATGTGGCAGTTGTCCTCTTAAATATAGTGAAAACAACGATTGCTGGGTGGCATTAAATGGTTAAGGAGGTTGCAAATATTTTCGTCTGAAACTAAAACCGTGACAGTGCACTGCAACCAAAAATGAAATCCTGCAGAAATCTTTTACGCAGCAATGTTGCTGCCTATTCCCTTTCCTGATTGCTGTAAAGGGAAACCACTGCCAGTGCAAGGGTAGAAAAGGCATCATTAGTAATATGGTTTAAAGATATTTTTTTCTTACAATTAATGTTCTATGCCACACCTCCCCCTTTAAAAATGTTTCTATTAATGAAGGCTATGGAAAGCAATACTTACTCTTTCCTGATAAAATGTTTAAAATATGCATGCTGATGCTTTGCAGATGAATTCAGCAAAGATTTGATCAGTTCTATCTTAGGCTAAGAAAACATTATTGCCCTTTGCCTTTGTTCTCGTACAACTAATCTATGAGCCCCCTATGAGCAGTAAATTCAAATGGACGCATGCACACCAGCTTATTTTTCTGGTGATGCTTTGGTAAGCCTAGTGCTGGGAGCCTTGATCTCACTGGCTACCTGAAGTTCAGTTTCTGCGTATTCCAATTCAGCTCTGACATAGGGCTTTTGTCAAGAGAGACTAGTTACCATAGCACTGTCTCTAAAATAGAACAAATCCAACACACATCAATACCTGTACAATAAATAGAATAAAGTTCTACTTATAATACATTATTCTGCATTCACTGGGTAGTAATTTGTGCAGAGGGCTGCAACTAACTCTTTTACATTTAATTATGGGAAAGCAATTCTTCAAATTGGAAATGCACTGTGCTTGGATAGAAACAGAGCACAGTTGCTTAGTGATTAAAAAGACAGAGCACTGGTTGCTAAGCTAAAGGTACTAACAAGGTTGCTCTTCATATGGGGCATTTATACATGTGCTCCAGGAGGCTGGTGGGGGGGAAGGTCACTCTAATTAAAGAGCCGGAAGCATCACATGTATCAGAATCCCAACACTGAACAATGGTAGTGGGGGTGCTTTAACTAAAGCTCATCAAACAAGCTTTAAATTGCCTTGCCATCATTTTCCAGTGCAGGGATGTTGATACATGTGATGCCACAGTGTGCTGGAGCACAGTAATTACCACGCTCCAGCAGACTCGATTAATCGAGCCTGCTCTGACACACTGTACTTACAGCACGTCGGAGCGACCTCAATGTACATGTATAGGCACCTGTGAAAGCTGCTCCAACTCCTGCTATCTTCCCCAGGAACTGGTTTACGCCCACATTCACAGTGGGGCATGAGACCCAGGCCTAAGATTACATAACATCGTATTAAGTTTAGCAGTGAGACATGGTCACAATTCTAAGCATCCATCCCACAAATCTCACCACGCCACAGAGCATAGTCTCATAGCAAGCCCCAGGGTGAACTGCAATATCTTGTTAGACACAACCCAGCCTAAGGCACTCCCAAAGATAAGAAATACCTAAAGATTACTACCCCGCCAACACCCTCCCACAACTATGAACACATTACAGGGATTACAGGCCTATCTTCTCTCTGTAACCATTGGCAGTGTTTCAGGCCAAAACACAGTGAGAAACATTTCCATCCCATTCCCAGTATAGTGCGTTCTCTGGCATGTGGGTGTTCATAACAACAGTCATATTTGTTTTGCCAGTACCAAAACAGCACAAGTGTGCAATAAAAAAGAGAAATGCTAGTTTTTCCTTCATGCTCTAGTATCCAGAGAACTAAACTAAGCATGCTTTATTGCTGCTGAATGCTTTACTACCTTTGATTGACTGTGATCAATGAAATACTTATAACGAGTATCTCAGGCCCTACAGCAGTTAATGGCAATTTTTTCTTTGGTTTACATAGACCTTATGCAGACTTGTGCTTATATGCCCAAGGAGGAAGGGTTGAGGGCTCAGGACCTTAGTCACATCTACTATATTTCACTGACAGCACAGTAAGCTGCCTTTTTTCTAACTACCAGAAGGCACAGTAGTAAAGTTTTCTGTTCATGTTTCTTTTCCTCCTACCTTGCCCCTACATGGAGTTATCATAACTCAACAGCTAGAATCCTACAGAAAAGGAGTTGAAACAACTTCTGAATAAACCATGGGGTTGTGAATAAAATTTGAACAATGATAAAGCAAGGATATTCAGGGATAAAATCTGGAAATACCTACCAAGTGAAAATATTAGGTCAATTCTCCCTTCACGTATCAAACCAACCACTAGTCTCAGACAGGATAGAGGCTGAACACTTTTATTGACTTAACTCTAACAGCTTTGTTTCAGTTTCAAAATCACTCTTCATGTTTTTCACGATATTAGAGTGCAGATTGAATACATGGCAAACCAAGTCTGATATGCCTATCAGATACTATTTCAGATAGGTGAAGAATGTTAACAGATGGATGAACTGATTCCTTTGAGCAGAAGTCTGGAGTCCAAAAGACTGTGCATTATATTGGGAGGAAGAGGACAATGGGATAAATCTGAGGTAGTGTCTGAATGGAAGAGTGACCTCTTCCCTATATATTTCAAGTTCTACTGTGTTTTCTCATCTGCAGCTACTGAACTACAATGGCATAATTAGATTTATGCCAAACTAGCTTCTCCAGTTGCAAACCAGTGTTCGGAGACAGTCAGCCATGCTAGTCTAATGTCAGGAAGAAGCTAGGCAGGGCAGGGCTTTAGAAACTACCTGGTTCAGAGTGGTATGACCTTCGATAGGCAGCAACCTACTTTATCAGATGCTAGTTACAATCAAGCTTGCATAACTGGTGCCCTTTTCAAATCCCAGTGTGATAGAAATACTGTCCTATCTATCAAAATACTAAGTAATAAAATGGTTATGTAAGATAAGGCTCAATATATTTGTTGTGAGTCAGCATGCAATGAAGCTCTGTTTTTATAGGAGGCTTACCTGACTCCCGAAAACCAAAATGAGCCCGATCAGAAATAAGCAAGAAGGAAGACAGAAAAATACCACAAGCTGATAGCCAGAATTATACAGAAATGATGAGAAGATAGAATCTTGTGCTGGTGACTGTCAGCTGCAGCATGGACCTCCCAGACTATAGTTAAAGAGAATACTCATTATTCCAAAGCATGTTTTATTTAAAGATTAGTGAATCTTGTTTTGTTTGTCATGGAAAACTGAAACAGAGTATAAATGGGCAGAGGTGAGTTACCTTAATTAAACTCCATGAAAAGTGAAGTAAGATTTTTAACTTTCTTATTTAAAAGAAGCCATTCAAAGAGTAGTCTTGACAGCCAGCTTAACGGATATTATATCCCATAAATTCTGCCTACTAAGGTTAGCTTCTGTTTCCTTTCCCAGAGTACACAGTCTCTACAATCTGGTGTTTTAACAAGATGAATTTACAGCATGATTTCAATATCCCATCAGAATCATTTTGAAAACATTTAAACATAGTCCTTTGGCAGTGATTTAAAAAAAAATAAAATCCATATTAATGCTGACTCAGGTATCTATGTTGTAGCTGTATTGGTCTCAAGGCAAAAGGAATCAGAAGTCATGGTAGAGGTGATATCTTTTATTAGACCAACTAAACTTTTGCAAACAAAGAAATTTATATATACATACACACACACAGATAGATAGATAGATAGATAGATAGATATAAATGTGTCAAGATCATTTGATGCTAGTGTAGGACAGCATCTGAGTACAGAAAAATGTATTTTTATTGGGGAAATAATTAGTTATCTGGTAATGCTTAACTTTATACCAAAGTTAGGCAATATATATTTATTTATTTTATTTTACATACGCACACACACACACACACACATATTTATTTATTTTTATATACACATATATTTTATACACACACACTATACTAATCTAGTTGGTGTTAAAAGATATCACCTCTACCATGAGTTCTGATATCAGTACTGATGGTGATGTGTTGGTGATGCCATCACATGCAGGAGTGGAGCTGAGCTGCAAGATGGCTTCTTGATTCTGGGTTGTGGCTTCTTTGTTCTTTGCTTTCTTTTGTTGCTTTTTCTGTGCCTGTGAAGATGAAGATGAACAGGCACAGAGGAGATGAATGTTGAGAGCATTAAGATGGCATTAGAGCAGCATTTCCCATCTAGTGTGCTGCAGTACACTGGTGTGCCATCAAGCCTGTCCAGGTGTGCCGCGGCATTTTGGGCTGGAGACACACCCCTGCTGCTGCTTCTGTAGACACAGACAGACAGGGAACATGGCTCCAGCCCAAAATGCCATCCAGCTGGCCGTGCACCACCCCACCAGTCCATGTCCAGCTGACCGCATGCCAAACCCCCTGGCTTCGCATCCCGTGTGCCACGGTGCTTTCCTATTTAGGTAAGTGTGCTGTGGGGGCAAAAAAGATTGGGAAATGCTGCATTAGAGAGTATGCATGTATGACACTACTTAACGATTTAGGAGTTTGGAGGAGCTTACACTCTTTTTTCCTCAGTCTCAATAACATGAGCATGTCTCCTCAGGGACTTGCATTGATTCAAATACCAGATTGCTAACACTTTCTTTTATCTTCATGGAGTGGTTTTAGCATTTTCAGGTAATAAATTTCAATTTTTTTAATCCACAGGGAAGAAAATTGTAAATTTTAATTTTATGGTTTTATTGCTTTATGTCTTAACAGGGAAGTTCTCAAAGGGTCTTTAAAAACAGTGTTAAACATGTCTTGTAGTATACTCATTTTCTAGGACACCCTTTAGTTTCTATAGGGTTTAACTGGTGCTCACATTTTGCTTCAAATGTACCCAAACACTAATTTCTATGTAAAAAAACATTTGGGTCTTAAAACAATCCTCTTAAATTAAGTTTCCTGAAGAGAAAGAGACTGAGTGTAAATTTAATTGTCATAAAAATGTACTGCCATTTATTTATTTATTGACTTACTTACTTTACCAAACCTTGCACTCAAACTTTGCTATAAAGTTCCGCGTTACCAGATAAGTAATAATTTCCCCAATGAATATAATTTTTTCTGTACTCAGATGCTGTCTTACATTAGTAACCCATTAGCATCAAATGATCTTGAAACGTTTTTACATAAAACCTCATGTCATCCAGATGCTGATAGCATCAGGAAGTTATTATAAGAAGGGCTTGTATTTAGATATTTGAAATATATAGCACTGCAACAGGGAATCAGAAGCTCCTGTTACTTTTGGGGGAAAAGCAGCAGCAAAGAATTCTCCAGGTGGAGGGAAACACTGCCCTTGCAGAGATGGTTGCAAGGGAACAGACAATCAGCGGTCCAGAGGCTATGAGTGCCTGTTCAATAGGGCAGAGCCTGTACAACAGGGCAGAGCCCTGCTTGGGTACAAAGGGCAGAGCCCTGCTTGGGCAGCAGGGATGCTGCCACAGCAGCTAGAAGAGGAATGATAAGCTGCCCTGCAGGCCAGCCAGTAAGCCAATTGGAAAACCCCACGGGTGGCTGGGAAGCCACCTGAATGGAAGAGGCAGGGCTTCAGAGGGATATAAATGCAGGGAATGCAAGCACAGGGAAAAGACCTCCAGTCAAGGAAGGCTTCAGAGGAGTGACTGGCTGACAGCAGAGCTGCCCTGGGAAGGCACTAATGACTTGCAAAGGAGTACAACTCAGGATAGGGGGAAGTTTCGTTGTACAGTCAGTGAGCTAGGATTTATGTTTGGACCTGGTGTGGGGATAGTTTGCGTTACAGCCACTGGACTTACTCTTTTGTTATAGTTTATACCAGTGGACTGGTGGTGACTACAAGGGGAGGAAGATGTCACATGGTGCCAGAAGGGCACATAGTGTTTTGAGCCCTGCCAGAGGTTGGGCTCACGATACAGGCAGGCAGCAGCTGAGAGAGCCAAAGCCTGGTGACTGAGGTGGCCTGAACCCAGGAGAATTAAGGGTCAAAACCTGAGAAGGGCAAAACCAGGGCCAGGGGCCCAAAGATGAACAGTGGTGAAACCTGAGTGGGACAAACCAGAACCCAAGAGGGTGAGACTAGGGCTGGAGCCCAGAAGCCAGGACCAACATAACTGGCCTAGGTATAAGGGTCCAGCTAGAGCAGAGGAACTGGGAAGCCAGAAAGGATGAGGCCTCAACACTCAGGAAAAAGCCAATCGCCTTAATGACTACTTTGCATCACTCTTCCATCAGCCCAGTGGGATCACCCTGTCTGATGAGGCAGGATCACCAGGGGATGGGTGAACCTGCACCCATCATTATAAGTGATCTTGTGAAGGAACACCTTAAGAGGCTGGACATCCACAAATCAGCCAGCCCAGATGGAATGCACCCAAGAGTGCTAAAAGAACTAGCTGAAATTATAGCACAGACTATGGTGAGGATATTTGAGAACTTGTGGCATTTGGGTAAGCTGCCTGATGATGGAAGAGGGTCATTGTGGTGCCTATCTTCCAGAAGGGGAGAAGGGAAGATCCAGGGAACTACTGGCCAATTAGCTTGACCTCAATCCCTGGAAAGATCCTGGGGAAAAATCAAAAAAACCCATTACCAACATTCTAACTGAAGGTAATATTCTGAGAGAGAGCTAACATGGCTTCATGGCAGGTAGATCTTGTCAGACCAACCTGATTTCCTTCTATGAACAGGTGATACATCACCTTGACAAAGGAGAAGAGGTGGATATTATATTTGTGGACTTCAAGAAAGCCTTTGACCTGGTGTCCCATGAAGTCCTCATGGAAAAATTGGGGAATTGCAGCCTAGACAATTTCATGGTCTGATGGCTGGGGAACTGGCTCTGTGGACAGACCCAGAAAGTGATAGTTGATGGAACCAAATCAACTTGGTGAACTATAACCAGTGGCATCCCCCAGGGCACCATTCCAGACTTGTGATCCTCAACGTGTTTATAAATGATCTGAACTCAAGAGTTATAAGCAGACTGGCTAAGTTTGCTGATGACACCTGACTATGGGGAAGTGTGGCCACCCTAGGGGATAGGCTGGCAATTCAGGCTGATCTCGTTAGGCTTACAAGGTGGGTCGATCAAAACCTGATAGCATTTAACACCGAGAAATGCAAGCTGTTCCACCTTGGGAGAAAGAACCCACATCACACTTATAGGCTCTGCAGTGCTATGCTAGCTAGCACCATATCTGAAAGAGACTTGGAGCTCATGATTGACCACAAGATGAACATGAGCCACCAATGCAATGCCAATGCATCTCAAACAAGATCTGGGAAGTCATCCTCCCAGTTTACTCAGCCTTGGTGAGACCACAGCTGGAATATAGTGTCCAGTTCTGGGTTCTGCAATTTAGAAAGGATGTGGAAAAGCTCAAGAGAGTCCAGAGGACAGCCATGCAAATGATTATGAGAGGCTGAGAGACATGGGACTCTTCAGTCTGGAAAAGAGTAGGTTTAGGTGTGACTAGGTGGCAGCCTTTAAGTATATAAGGGGTGTGCACCAGGAACTGGGAGAATGTCTGTTCACCAGGGCACCCCCATTGGAAGACAAGGTCCAACAGTCACAAACTCTTGGAAGACTATTTTAGGCTGGACATAAGAAAAAACTTCTTTACTGTCTGAATCCCCAGGGCCTGGAATAGACTCCCCCCAGAGGTGGTGCAGGCACCTACTCTGGATTCCTTTAAGAAATGCTTGGATGCCTATCTTGCTGGGATTATTTGCCCCTGCTAACTGCCTGCCCTTTGGGCAGGGGGCTAGACCTGATGATCTTGCAAGATCCCTTCTAGACCTAATGTCTATGAAACCTATGAAACAAGTGTGTAGAGGTCTAAGGTAACCTGGCATTGGCTTGGGGGGCAAAGTGATGAACATTAACACCTGTGAGGCATAAGCATGGCTGTAGGAGAGGTCAGAGACCATGGATTAGCCCTTAAGGTAATTAGTGCACTCAAGCACAGACAGGCTGGGAGGGTTCCACCTAGAGCCTGAGGGCAGGTTGGGGATTGGTGGGGTTCAAGAGGAACTTGCATATTGACAATAGACAAGGGCTCTCTCTGGGACCCTGGGTAGCCTTTCTTCTTCAGAAACCAATAACTATACCAGGCATGACAGGTGGGACAAGAGGGAGGGTACCCAGAGAGCTGGAGCAGGGCAGCAGTTTTGTAACCACCAGGGGGCATCACAGTACCTGTTACACGTACAAAAAACAATTAAAATAATACCATTTTTCAGCGTTTAATCAACAATCATTTTAAGAAGAATGAAGGTTTTAAAGTGTTAGTAAAAAAAAAAGAATTTCAAATGGAAATTTTTAAGTCCATACAAAAAATTCTAAACTTAAGTTTCACTCTTTTCAAGGAGGAAAGTTTAGAGCTCTGATACTACACTCTGAGGCTCATCCCTCTTTGGTAGAGCCTGAATTAAGAGTAGTTTTTCATTTTTTTACACATGGGTTTCTTCTGAAAAATAACTATAATAACTACATTTTCAAAGAATATCCTAAAATTAGGATAATAAAATGTTAAATAACAATTTTTTACATCAGTATTGATGCCTGCCCCTACACAGTCCAGAAGCTAGATGGCCAAAATATATCCTTTCATGACCTTGCCTGTTCTAGAATGGGTGAAAATTCACTCAAGGCCAATGATTTCTTTGCCTGAGGCTTCCATAAATGACACAGCCACATTAAAATTGAGGGGGAGCTTCATGAGTGCAGTGGCAATTAAAAATGTGGTTTTATAACCATTTGTCTGTCATGCCTGCCCAGGTATAAAACAATCAAAGAGTCACTAACCATCTCAAAGGAAAGGAGGTCTGTAACCCTTCTCCCTGGCCCCAGGGTCTATCTAGTTTTCTTTTCTTTTTTTAAATGTTCCAATTTAGTATTTTTCTTCACATATGTGCTCAGTTGTTTTTATTTATATCCCTAATAATACCTGTCTAGAACTAATATCACCCCACTTCTACCCCCTGACTATTTAAGATCTATTTGTGTCTCACCCTCCTAATATCTGTGATCTGTAGCAGGTAAGTTCTTATGCGGACACTGTTAGTGAAGCATGTTTGAATTATGACTCAAGACAAACTAGTAATATTGCTCCCTCAAACTGATCAAAGCTCATGGTTTTGTTGAGACAGCTGGGCAGATACAGCCTGTGTGTTTAGGAATTCTAAACAAGCCATTTCTTTATATGAGACAATGTCTAAGGCAGTTGCTTTCACCCTTCTTAGACTCAAGGCACCTCTTGGAAAATGCCAGCTCATACTCTTTCTTGACTACAGAACAATTATGAAGCTATGGGTGACTGGTGCCTCCTGAGTCTTGGGGGGGCACCAGATTACTGACTAAGGTGGTGGCCCCTTAGTGGCTGATTGCTGACCAGAGGGGGAGGGGGTCCTCCAGCAGCCAGTCACCAAGCCTGAAATCACCAGCGGTGAAACCAGAAGCACGCTTCTGCCAGCACTTCCAGTTTCACAGCTGGCGTTTCCAGGGGGGTTCACATCTGATCTCAGGGGGTGCACATGCACCCGCGTGCACCCCCTAAGTATCGCTAATGCATGAAGCAATTCTTCTGTTGCAAACAGTTCAGAAAGGCCACCGCAGGTCAGAACACTTTTAATCACTATTTGATATTTTTGGGTTCATCTCGTGAATTACATTTGCATGCATTTGGTTTACTAGAACGTTGCATATAGAGAGCCTATATTGGGAAGCCAGTAAGCTTACATTGTACAGCACTCTGTGACCGCCTTGAAAGGATTTTAAAGCACCTCAGTGGGCCATGACAGCCTGGTTGGATATCACTATTCCAAGAAGAAGCTAAAACAGGGCTGGGCAATTATTTGAGCTGGAGGGACACTTAGGGAACTTTGATGAACTATCGTGGACTGGGTCAGCACCTTCCTTGCCTCTTCCCCCATGCCTTCCCAGTGCAATGGCTTACCAAAACTCTCTAAGTGGTAAATTACTAGACTGGTCCAGGGGTGCCAAATGGAGTGGGTGGGCAGGTGGAGTCTCCATGGAGACCGGCTTGGGGCCCCCCATGGGCAGGGTGTGTTTGATTGGGCAAAAAAGATGGGTATTCAGGTGGAGGGGAGGCAATGTCTGGAAGCAGGGGCTGGGGCTGGGGCCGGGGCTGGGATCATGTAGTGGTGACAGCACAGAGCTGGGGCCCAGGGCAGAGCCATGAACTGCTCCCCTCATGGTCACGAGCTACCACTGCCCCATGATCCTGGCCCCACCCGTCTGTCCCACTCTCATACCCTGCTCCCTGCCTGCCCACAGTCCCATCTGCTTTACTGAGAATACCCTGACTGCAGGTGTCCTGGGCTGGTCTCACCTGTAGTCCTCACCTGCCCACCTGCTCTGGCCAGCACCCCTGGCAGGGAGTGCAGGACAGATGGGCTGGGGTACATGGGCAACAGGGCTGGGTCTGGCAGCATTAGTGACAATGGCAGTGGCAGCCAGGAGGAGCTGCTAACACCGGGGTTGTTAGGAAGCAGAGTCCAGAGGTTACACCACTCCAGACCCACTGTATGCCTGGGTTTGGCTGAAATAGCTGCATGCACCACAGCCTGGGTTGTCCCCCATACTTGGGGCTGGGCAGGGTTGAGGGACATGCTGCAGGCCAGATAAAATGCCTAGGTAAGCTGGATCCAGTCCATGGGCCATATTTTGCCCACCCCTGAGCTAAAAGCATCATTATACAGCTGACCACCTTCATGCTTATATAAAAAGCTTGCTTCTAACTGTTTTGGCTAATCTGCTTGGAAGGTACCTATGGTCATCACTATACCACAACATGCTTCCTCTTGAAGAGTTGCAGACCCATTTGCTCTTCCATGGGCATGTTCCTGAGCTGGATCTCTGTGGGGTCCTTTCTCTCACTGCACAAGAGGATTTAGGATTGCTGGATGCTCCACAGAGAGTTTGGTACAGTTCTGCAACAGTCCAGGCAGCAGCCTTAATTCTGGCATTTTGTAACTTTTATGTACTTCACCTTGCAAGATAGGTTCTCTGTATACAACATGATAGTGAACTGAAGAAGTTTACAAATGTAAACTAAAAAAATATACATCATATCATGTGCACTGGCATCTTTTTTATGTCTATGTGTCATCTACAGAATTGGGACAGGATAGACCTCTGCCACTTAGCCGATGGAACAGCTGATAACAGGAGTAAATCTGGAATCAAGTCTACGTAAGACAGCCAAGTGTATGTCCTCTCTGCAGTGCACTGTTTCCACTTTTAAAAGTGGCTGTTTGCCATTAGATGTCAGCCCTTAGAGGAGTGTTTCTCAAAATTTTGATACCTGGGCCACACTTTTTTTTCTGGATCAAAATTGGTGACAAGCAGCCAGAGGGTCTCATTATTTTAAGGCAGCGGCAGCAGCAGGGATGTCCCTAGGTGTGGGGAGACTGCATGGTATGGACTGACTGCTAGGAAATAGGCAGCCAGGGATTGATAGGCTGTGAGTGCCTATTGCGGGGCAAGCTGCCCAGCAGTAGTATGAAAGGGCAGAGCCCTGCTTGGGCAGTGAGAGCACTGCTAAGGCAGCACGTGTAGCAGCTGTAAGCTGGGCAAATCTGGTAACACTGGATCTGACCTGTGGTCCGTATTTTGCCTGCCCCTGCCTTAAGGCAACAGGTGCCCTGGGGCACAGATAAACTAAGAAGGAGAACTTAGAAACCACAATTTCCTTTATGCTGTATGGCTTTTCATTGGTGGTAGATAAGGATCTCTCCTGTTTATGCTGTGAATATCACATTAAGTAACATATTTGTCTGCTGCCTACAACTGATTTCTGACTTATTTACATCAATCCTTACTTGCTGTTGTTTAAAATTCAGTGGAAATGACCTCTAGGACCTCTCATGCTATAGGAGAGGAAAGTTCTCTCTGCTGTCACCCTCTCCTTCACTTTATCCTAGTTGCATTTTATGTAAATCAAAATCAACTGACCAAAAGAAAAAACAAAATAAATCTGAGAGAGACTAAAAAGCCTTGGGAACGCCCATTCTGCCACAGCACACTTATCTTAGTGAGAATTGGAGGAAACTGAAGTTTTTTGGTATCATCGCTAAGGTGATTGAAACTGAGAAGCCGGGTTCCTGTGGCATGGATACGCATGCAGCCATAGTGTAGGTTGTAATCTGTCTCCCCAGGGACAGTCCACCCTTTATTAAAATCCCCCTAATACATTGATGTAAGGCTTATGCAGTGGTGGCCAACATTTTGTCCCTGTGGCCTGGATGAGCCGTACCAGCCTGATCCATGGGCTGGATACAATCTCTGGGCCTGATCCTGAGCATGTTACTGGCTCAGCTGGAGCCCCACATGGGCTGGTGCAGCCAAGGCCTGATCCCACCACATGGGGTTTGGAAATTTAGAGGCAGGGGACTGGTGGCAATATTAGTTGCCACAGCTCTCCCATGCCAGATTTCTGGATCTGTGGGCCAGGTTTCATGACTCCGCAGGCCAGATTGATACAGGTAAAGTAGCGCCTTTTGTGGCACACTTCTGCTGGTCTTGTGGCATATTAGTGTGCTGTGTTGCACCCTTTGGGAATCACTGCCTTAGATAGTCAACATTGCAGCACATAGTGTATGAAAAATCTTCAGTGCCATAGTGCAGTTGTCCCTACCTCTCAAGCTGAGGCAGAGGGCTGCACTGCATGTAGAGAAAGGTTGCGGGTGTGCTTCTGGAACTGTTTGAGAAAAAAAAGTCCAAAACTGCAGATCAGGAGCTACTTTTTCAGGTAAGTGCCACTCTGCATTCTACATTATGATCAGACAAGCAATAGATTCAGCCTAGCTATATTACCCGTGACAGATTTTGTATCCATGATAGCTGCAGTTTTGTGCCCTGTCACTAATTTCTTCCAGTTTTGGCAGTGGGATGACAGAAAACTCACAGCACCCTCAAAAATCAAATCATGAGGAGAACGACTTGGTCCTCTTAATGAGTGAGGAGGTCTCTGCACATTCCAGGAAAAGATAATGGAAATGTTCCCCCAACTGGCAGATCTATACACAGTACTCAAGATCTTTTATAAGGTCAGTGCATTTCTAAATACTAGGGATGCTGAGAATTGCCTGCTTTCAGAGTAACTCGACTAATGTAAAGAGTTAATAGTCGTATGCTTAACTTTAGTTCAGTCTTTTTGTACGTGGTTTAAATAGTTAAATCATTTTCCCTTTATTTAGGTAAATAATTGTAAACACAATGGAAATGCCAGTTCTGTAGAAGTGACTTTGTTGAATAATTCTGTGATTTCCTTGCATTGCCTATAAATTATCTACCAGCTGTGCAGCGTACAGCAGTCAAGTAACTCATTCCCGTCCACACTGCAGAAGGCCACCATTCATTCACTAAGCATGTTATGATGGTCTCTTTCTTCCTTCCACCATGATCCATGCAGTAGCTCACTGCAGAACCGGATATCAGATGTAGCCCTCTTTGAGAAGAAAATCTCTTTCAATGCTCTATTTTAAAGGTTCTCCCACCAAGCTTCAGTTTAATTTCTTAAGGCACTGGCATGGTAATTTTGTTCAGCACTGGACTGTGATCACCAGAGGGGCCATCACACAGTTGCTTTTGAAGCTATCATTGTCATTCAGGAATAAAAGCTGCTCCATTTAGTGGTTGTTACAAGTGCTGAAGCAAAATTCTTTATCTGCTTGAATTACTTTAATTAAATTCATACTAACATAATCTAGATTAACTAAGACATAACTGTCGAATCAGAAAAGATGTAGATTAATGGATTGTCAGAAAGAGATTGTCACTAGTCAATTTGCCTCAGGTTTAGGAGAAACTTTTTTCTTTCTTCTCTAACCCTATTTGGCAAAGGGAAAAGACAATATCACTTTCACCGTGAGGGCAGTCCCATTTGTATAAATAAGGAAGTGACTTCAAAATAAAACATTAATGCCTTCATCTTATTTCTGTGTGGCATTCAGAATGGTTGAATTAATTAAACAATGTAGCTTGATACATCCATGCAGGATGCTCTAGGCCAGGGGTTCCCAATCTTTTTAGATTGAAGGCACTCCTTGTTAGACTCAAATTACCCCCTTGGAAAGTGTCAGCTCTTATGTTTCACTTGTTTCTTGACTACAGAAAAATAATAGAGCAAGTCTTCAGTTACAAAGAACTCAGAAAGACCACAACAAGTTCCACGGTGTTTGTGATGGTGCGTATTCCTATGTGAAATATCTGGTTTATCTTGTGAGTCATGTGTAGTTGTTCACCCACTGACAGTGCTAATATGGCTAATTAAACACTTAAACATCACTGCTCTAGACTGTACAGTGCACAACAGTCTGCAGGAGCTTCAGAGCAATAGCTGGAGGACTCCAAGGAGACATCCGCTCTTCAAAGGCTCAGCTGTTTCAGAAGTAAGTACTGATGGGTACTTTCCAAGTGCCTTAAAATGATGAGTGCAGGTGCAGTGAAAAGAAGTTATGCAACCTTATAATAAATTTGAACATGAAGCTGCTATATTTTTCACTTCTATATTTTTACTACATTTGTTGTTTACTTGAAGTTCAGTGAGCAGTGGTCGCTCCCTCCTGTGTAGTAGTTATTTTGTAGTTAGCAACCTATTTCAAGCATCTTTATACATTTTACCACCTGAGTACATACATAGGGATGCTAATGCCCATCTCAGGAAATGAGCACGGCAATCACATAGGGTAGGGGGGGAGGGTTCAACTTCCTACACCTCAATTAGGTAAAACTAATTCCTGTTTGTCCCAAGAGTCTGACATAGTTTAAACTAGGGTTGACAAGCCGTTCACTTGACCGGTCAATTGACTGAATATTTTTGACTGGTCAAAGATTATAGTAATTTTACTAGTTTTCTTGACAGAAATGTGATTTTTAGAATTGTTTTTGACGCATTTCTTATTGGAAAAGTTGTGCTTTTCCTGTGTATTATTTGGACCTATTGGCAATTTTTAATAATTTTTTACCAATACTTGAATGCCCAACCCTAGTTTAAACTACTATATTTCAACCCTGTTGGCTGTATGCTGCCATTTGTTCTTCTGAATCAGTTGCCTCCCATGGATTTCACTGGTAGGCAGGAACTGATAGATACCTGAAAGGGTAACAAATGTAAGCATTACCATACAAGTCAGCATAGGGCTCATTAGATAGTAAAACAGTGTAAGCTGTTGGAACAAATTAATAGAGAAATTGTGCTCCATGGAGTACTCTTAGGTGCATCATGAAGTAATTTGGTTCTAAATAATGAAGCATCTGTCAGCCCTAAGTAGTACAATTATCAGAAAATGTTATCTATTATCCAGTCTAGAGTGTGATAGGGTGTTCAGAAATGTTTTTACTTCACCAACGAAATGGGGCATGACAACTTTTTTTTAAAAAAAATTAAAAATCAAGCACATCTTTCCATGCTGTAGGTCTACTTTATCTTTGGTGTTTCTAGCATGTGCAGTGCACAAGATTCTACAGGGGGCTTCAAAGTGGTAAATTTAAATTCAAACATGGTCAAAATGGTAGTTTAGCATGTAACTGGAAGCAAAGCAAACGTAACTGGAGACAGAATCAACATATAAAGTAGCCCAAAAGGCCTGTTGACACCACCAAAGGACCATGCTAAGAGTCCTGCAGTGAAGCCATGTCGTACGTGCTGAACCTTGAAGGAATGTAGTATAGCTGCCCTTGATGCAACATTGGGTATATGCCAATAAGCACACTTGAGACAGGGATCTTATTTTTGCATGCCCATCCCTACACTTAGGGAAACTACACTACATTTCTTCTGAGTGTAGCCCATACTGCACAGCTCCCTTCTGCAGTCTTTTTATGGTACAGACAGGCTTAAAAAGATTAATTTGTTTCAGAAACTCATTGCAGCAAAGCAAAGGAGAATGTTGACATTGAGAAAATGTCAGGAAAATAAGTAACATGGGAATCAGGTATGATGACATTTCAGTCTTTACTCCATAGTCCTAGCCAAACCCTGAACCAGTGACAAGGGAATTGTGCAGTCAGGTTTGGTAGGGAAGTGATCTATACTAAAATTTTCATGTGTGGTCTAGAGAATTCAAAAAAGTTTGAATCCATGAATTAGCAGAAGTAATCATTTTTGACTGGTAACCTTCGAAGTTCTTAAATGTCATTTTGTTTTGGAGTGGGTTGGGTTTCAAAGGACTGTGTTTCATGTTAGGACAGTTTCAAAAATGTTGGTTTGTGTCTTTGTGGGGGTGGGGGTTCTTGACCCTCATCTCCTAAGTGTTAGTGTGCGATTCCATGTCTCTATAAGAGAGAGTGAAAGGAAGTGTTCATGTGAAATGCTGCTTTTTTAAAGCATGTTTTATACTGTACTCAAAAAAATCCATTTTAGAGTCTCAACATCCTGAAACTACTGAAGGAATGTCCTTAAAATTGTTTGTTCTGCAGTTCTCAAAGGGTTCTCTAAAACCCCAAATGTCATCTGTTTTACTTTCAGTTGCTTTTATATTTAGCACATAAATATGTACAGTTAATCTCATCTTAACTCAGAAACAGAAAAACGTTAGCTACCCATGCTACAACCGTATACTCCCCAGAGTTTACCCTCACCTAAATAAGCCCACTTCTTCTACTACTTATTCTGCTTCTGTATTACTCTAATGCCATTGACTTCAAACATGTTACACCAGCTTTATACTTATCATGTAAGAGAAAGGAGAACCTGGTCTATTATTTTGGTAAGGTATCCTGCAGATTATTTTAGCTACTTACTATCCGAACTTGCCTTAGTTGTATTTACATTTTTAAGGGCCTGGGTCAAAAATGTCAATGGGAGCCTTTCTATTGACTTTAATGTTTTAAATCAAGGCCTAAACACTGAAAATTAAATGAGGTATTTATAACCAATCAGCTGAGATTTTTGAAGATGGATTTATAATAATAAAAATAATAATTGTGGAGCTGTAACAAGTAACATGTAAATTTTCATTTTCCAAGCCCTTGTTTAAAATATTATGTTACTGTTAGCACATTTGATCTTTTATTCACCTTCACTGAATTGTGGAGATGATATGAATTTAATGTATGTATTTAGACAAGCTCAGAAACAGATACACCTATATATAGTATAATATATGTCCTTTCAGAAATGTATTGCACTTAAGCACTTCATTTTATCTGTTACATGAGTTATAGATAGCTTAACATGAGTTTATTTTTAAAGGAATTGAAAATAATTTATAACATTTATAGTTAGTAATTATGAACTATGTATAGGTACATGTCAATGTGCATATGTCTGTGTATATATACAAACAGAATACATTTTTTATTGGTTTTATTTGGTCATTAAAACAGATTAAATTATGATTTTTAATCTAACTAACCCATCAGTGTCTCCTGATCCATGTGGAAAGCAAGATGTGATTATTTATTTAATATATAAAAAAGAGGAGGAAGAGATAAAAGTGAAATTAAGAAATATGAATAAGAGTGCAGAATTACAAGGCCTCATCTGGAAATACACTCTACTAGCTGATTATGTTTAGATATAATTTCCAATACATTAGAAGGCCAGCTATGGCATTCAAGAGCTGGGAAAGCTTCCATTCAAGGCACTTGGATATGAAAGTATTTAAATATTACCAATGAGACAATTTTCTTCCTGTCTGCTGATATCCTTTTGGCTCCAGCTTCAAAATCATTATATGTTTTTTGTAGCCATAAAGCCATATCTAAATGCCTCATCCCTCACAAATGCAAGTTAAACTTCATCGGTGATTAAATTTGAATGAAAGGGGACCGTTAATTCCTAGCAAACTTGATGGACGTCTAGGTCTTGATGTCCAGAGAAATTGAATCTCTTAACAGCTTTACATCGAAATGCAAGAAGCTCAGTTGAAAGAAGAGGAAAAATGTTACCCAGTTTATTATTCACTGCCCTAGAGAACTTCTGAAATGTGTTTACTTGACTAAAATGAAAAAGAAAATCTTTTCCTTGCTTGTTCCTGAAATGAAATCTCTTACAGGAAGAACCTACACCTGTTTACACTCTCTGCCAAATGCCCTGTTATATTTCAGGGTAGTACTTTCCAAAGTGCATAAGTGATTTAGGAGCAGAAATCCAACTGACAGTCACATTTTTTAACAAATGAGTAGTCTGAGACACTGAGGCTAAGTACAAAGAGTCATACATTTTTTAATTGAAATATATTTCTATATATAGAGTTATACACATCCTCTATCACAAGCTTTCCATCACACATTTTAAATCCGCATTAAGAAACCTGTGCTTCCTGTTACAATAAATGCACCCAAACCCCTAAGGCCCTGCACACCCTCCCTCCACTCACAACTACACAAATCTCAGTCCTTTAGGTTAAACCCTGATTTGGGGTTTACATTCTCAGTTCATTCACTGTCCTTGTTGCTATCGCTGTTGATGTCGCTGTCACTTCCGCTGCTGCTGATCCAGTTGTAGTCTTTTGTGCTGTCCCCAGGTCCAATTGCATCTCTGTCCTCTCTGTTCTCTCTGTCCACTTCCCCTACCAGGGGGTCTTTGAACAACCTGTGCCAGGTGTCGCTTTTCCAGATGAAGTTGGTTACGTCTTCTCCATCCTCACTCACCGATTTCTGTTGGTAGGACTGAAGTTCGCTCAGAAATATTTTACAATGAGTTATAAAGCCCAAGGTGGAATCGATTCTCTAAGATGCATAGATTAGACCATTAAGAAACAGAATACATGTTCACTCATCAGTTGGCCAAGGCAGGCAGATGCCTGCACTGGCCAAAGCCAGAAGATGGGGGGCACTCATGCATGCCATCCAGCTTCACTGGGCTGCAAATGCCAAGAGCCCCTGTCCCACCAGGTGGGTTCAAGTAGGAGAGAAATGGATCTCTTGCCCTGCCTCCCCCAAACCAGGGTTTGCTTAGCAGAGCTGGGCTGCAAATGTTTCAGCCCTACCCGTTCACCAGCCTCCTGCCTGCCACCCATTGGGGGTGGGGGATGCGCTCTGGCCTCACATTCAGGGTCTGCAAAATGGTAGGGGGAAAGCCCCCGAGGTTGTCAGGTGAGAGCAGTAGGGCAAGCAGGCAGGTGTTCGCAGCTTGGTGGAGCTGTGCTGTGGGAGGGAAGCCCTCATCTTAGGGGCTTCCCCCACATTGTGCAGACCCTGGCTGGGGGGCTGGAGCAGGGGTCCATTCCCCACATCCATTTCCCCAACAGCTGACAGACACTGGTCTGGTGAGGGGGCAGGGCTGGGGTAAAAGTCTTGGGGGCTTTCCCCTCCACCTGCTGTACAGGCCCTGGTTGTGGGGCTGGGACCAGAGCAGGGGTCCATTCCTCCACTACATCCATGTCCCCATGGCTAAGAGGTGGGGGGGACAACAAGGTGGTGGGGCTGGGGTGGCAGAGCCACACTGCGGGGGGCAATAGCTCTCACCTCAGGGGGCTTCCTGCCTCTGCTGTGCAGACCCCAGCTGGGGGGAGCCAATTCTGCTCCCCTCCCCACACACACCCTCCCGTGCCACTGCTGGTGGGACTGGGGAGGCTGCCTCAGCTCTGTGACAGCTGGGGTTGGGACAGCCTGGCTCAGCTAGAGCGGGCAAGCTGGGGCAGAGGCTAGCCTGCCTGTGAGCAGGAGGTTAGTGGGCGGCTGAAATGCACTGTAGGATGCCGGAGGACTGAGATCCAATTTGTATCAGAAAGGGATCTAGGACAGGAGTTCGATTGACTGGGTTAACCTAAATCAGTTAAATCTGATACTACATCCATCCAGGTCTTTCTTAAACCAGTTTCAGCCATTTTGAAGCCAGTCCATGTGCACTGAACTTCTGTTTGGTTACAGGTTTAAACCAGTTTTTGATCACTTATACTAGTTTATGTGTAATGTCTGTCCCTAGCCAGAAGAGGCTAAAGGCTCTGTTTAAAAAAGGATCTAGGTACTGACGGCAGGACTCAAGCATTAAATACCTAGATCCAAAATTACAATCCTGAAATACCCTTCTCAGCTGATGGGCTTTCAGCCCAGCTCCTAGGAGAGCATCCTTCTCACTCCATCCCTCCTGTTCCTATATTTTATCCAATCTTGGGAAGAGAAACTGGAGTCTATACATTCCCCTGTCCCAAGTGAGTGCACTAACTTAAGGCTGGATTCATGCTCTCTTTTGCTCATTCTCTCTCCCGCCAATAAATCTTGAGTATTTTTTCGCAGTGGAATAACTGTAACAGGAAAGGCGAAGGGTTCCTCACTCAGAAAAACCTTTTTCCTGAAGGTTGGAGAACAATCCTTGAACATGTTGATTTAAGTCTACTTAGGCTGAGGATATAATTGAAAATTTGGGTTACGCTCTCTGACTTGTAGGCCATCAGATAAATGGGCAGTAATTTCTCCTTTCAGAGGCATAACAAGCCCTTTTGGTATCCTAGGAAGTGATGGCACCAGAGCAGTGGTGGCAGCCAGACTGCTAGTGGCAATGGCAGTGGCCACCAGTCTTGCACTCCTACCTAAGTCTTGCCCAAAAATCACACACATATCTGATAACAGGAAAAAGGCATTGATTTCCTGACACCAAGACCTTTGCCTGGTCCAAAAAAATGATCTGATTGCTGCTGTTAGCAGTAGAACCAGAGCTCAGAAGCATCACTAATCCAAATACAGAACTAACTCATTAGTGAGTTCAAACGTAAGAAATGATCTACATCTTCCAAAAAGGCATCCAGGCTTCATTTCAAGGCATCAAGAAATGGAAAATCCAGCACTTTCCCTAGATAGTTTGTTCTAGAGTTAAATCACACTCACTATTTAAAAAATTGTGCCTTGTTTATCATTCAAGTGTGTCTGATTCTAGCCTCCAGTCAGTTTGTTGTTATACTTTTCTCAGATACAGGACTTGGATTTTTTTCCACAATGGAACTTAGACTGTGTACTGGTCTTCCTTTTGATAGAATAGACAGAATGGGTGCATCTACACATGTGCATTACTGTGGAGTAAACTAATTAGCTCTGCAGTAAAGTGTCACCATCAGTATTAGGGCAAAGTAAATTCTACCATAGAAGAGTACTCTTCTTATTAGAGTACTCTATTAACTCTACCATAGAAGAGTACTGTTGGGGACAGTACTATCTTACAGCAGAGTACTTTATTGAGCCAAAACACATATGTAGATGGTGCCCATGGGTATAAGTTGTGTCTGGTCAGCCCAGCCAGGTGGGAGCCTGGTCCACCACGATTCAAATTGCCCCAGGAGTTTGTGTAGACACTGTGTCCAGGAACAGTTGACTCTGGCTTGAACTGCTCCAGAGTTTATTGTGTCACATTAATTTCATGTGCAGATGCACCCAGCAAGTACTCATCTAAACATGGCAAGGAAATAATTCATTGAAGACTGTCTCAATAAGATGACTCTGTTCATGTCATTTATTCTTCTTGCCTGTAAGATGTGCCCTATGAACTGTTGCAATAGTACACTAATCCCTTGTGGTGTGTTTGCCATTTGTAGAAGCACCAAAGAGGGGGCAATCAATTCCATAATTCTGTATGTTATGGTAGCATAAGAGTGATGTTGTAGCCATGGTGGTCTGAAGACCTGAGGAAGAATGTCTTGCATTTAAAAGTTCATCTAACTTTATTCCAACTACATAGTTGATCAATAAAAGATATCCTAAGAAGTTCTTGCCTTTCATGTAAGGCTTCTGTCACAAGGCCTTACTTATATGAATGTGTTTGTATTTTTCCTGTTTTCTATATTTAGCTCAGTTTTTTCTAATCTGTTGTTCTAAATTAAAAGAGACAGTGGTGCTGCGTTAATGATTTCATTGTGGAAAAATCCTCAAGCTCCTAAAGTGTGGGCCCAATCTCTCCTTCATTATAGCCCCGTTGAACTCAGTGAAAAAACTCACACCATCTCCACAAGGGTCAGGATGTCAGCTTTCTCCTCCTGCTTTGTTTTCTAAGGGGAATTTCAGATAGCTTAAACTGCCCTTTTTATATTTGCACAGGTTGCAACACAGCAGTCTTTAGAAGACAACAAATGGCTTGAGAACCAGCCAAATAATTGTCATGTTTTCACAATCTACATTTTTTTCTTAACTTTAGTTATATCTTGCACTAGGAAAAGAATAGTGGCTTTTAGCTAAGTCTGTTGGGCCAAATACTGCTTTCCGGTTCTGCATATGAAGAAAACTCTGAAAAGAATACAACTGCAGCAGTTCCACTAGATGGGAGATAAAAGTTAGGCAGGAGATCAGCATCCTCTGTGTGCTGTACAATTAAGCATGTCGGTTCTCCGTGCATATCATAGAGATACTTGGGAGAGCAAAGCAAGAGATGAGAGAGCAGTCAATACCAGGGATAAAGTAGAAGCAGATCTGTATTGTGGGGAGGGGAGAGGGTTGGTGGGGGAGTAAAAACTGCTATTATCTGTAATCACTGATTGATCTGAATTCACTGCGGCTGTGTACGCTGATTACACCTACATACACACATTTTTTCAGGTCTTTCTCCTTAAAAAGTAATCCGTATGCAAAAAGTAGTGTGGTCGGGGTGGCCAACTGAGACACCAGCCCCAGGCAGACACAAAGAGGGGAAGCAAGATAGCAGCTGCCACCATTGCTGCTACCACAACCAGTCTGGGCCCTGCTACTGCTGCTGATGCTTAGGGCGTAGTTGTGCCTATGGATGAAAGAAGCAAGCACTGCCTGAACTTAACTAATAAGTTCCCTGGGCAAGGAAGTGGGACATCTTCAGCTATCCCACAATACAAGGATGATGACTGCCAGGGGGGAGAGATTATTGGTGAGTTATAAGATGGCTGAAAAGTCCAATCTGTGCTCTGCAAGTTTTTCCACAGATATGACAGGCAGTATCACTGGGGGCAGGGGGTACAGCTGTTGACCAGGATGTTGTGTGCTTTTCTTCCCCCTCTGTCATTTCTCAGCTTCCTGAGCAAGACAGTTTTCTTCAGAGTGGACTGTAGCTTGATGTATGTTGCAGCACCACTGAGATCTGTTACCAGCCAGCACTTCCCAGTTTGTAAGGTTGCCACCCTTCTTAAGGTATGCTTTCAGGGTGTCCTTGTATCTCTTTCTCTGTCCTCCATGGATCCCCTTACCATGACTGAGTTGACAGAAAATGACTTGCTTCTGGAGATGATTGTCAGCCATCCAAACACAGTGGACAGCCCAACAGAACTGATGTTTCATGATCTTTGCCTCAGTGCTGGTTATGTTAACTGCAGAGAAGATGGTGGCATAGGTGCAGTGGTCTTCCCATCTAATGTGAAGAATCTTCCTGAGGTAGCTCTGATGGAACCATTCCATGCACTTAAGATGGCTTCGATATGTGACCCACATCTCACACCCATAAAGGAGCATGGGGATAACCATTGCATTGTAGACCAGAATTGTAGTTTCCATCTGCAGATGTCATTCAGCAAAGACATGGCAAAGCAGCTTTCCAAAGGATACACTGGCAATGGCTAGCAGAGAACACCATCCTGACTACCTGTTTTGGAAAATACCAATATATCTTCAACCACACCAAGAGAGTAGGAAGAAAGTGCTGTCTGTTGGTTATAAAACAGGGGAATCAGAAGTGAGGAAGGAATCCAGCCTTTAATTTTAGTCCAGCCACCTAACAAGGACTTACTCTATGTGTAGATCGGTAACTTATTGCTCTTCCTCCCTGGGTCTCCATATAAATATCACCAAAAGTAGAGGTGTGTAGAAAACTTAATGTCTCACTTCAGGTCAACCTGAAATGGTATTTTTGCAGACTTTTTGGTAACTCTATCTATCTTCTTAAATAGGAATCTAGATCACGGACACTATGTATCACGGACATCAACAAGGGGAACATCAGCTGACCAACAGTCAGTGCCGACATGGTAAAAGGACACTTGGAGGGACTGGACATGTTCAAATCACTGGGACTGAAGGGACTCCACCCATGAGTAATGAAGGAATTAGCGAGTGTCATAGTTGAACCACTAGCAAGGATATATGAGCATTCATGGTGCTCAGGTCAGGTCCCGGAGGATTGGAAGAGAGCCAATGTCATCCCAATCTTTAAGAAGGGCAGGAAGGAGGATCCAGGGAACTATAGACCAGACAGCCTTACCTTTACCTCAGGGAAAATCCTAGAAAAAATTATCAAGGAACACACCTGTGGGAGCCCGCTGGCTAATGTGATGTGGAGGGGTAACAAACATGGGTTTATATCAGTCAGGTCCTGCCTGACTAACCTAGTTTTTTTTTATGACAAGACTATCAAATGTTTAGATGCATGAGTTGAGATGGATGTTATCTATCTGAATTTCAAGAAGGTCTTTGACATGGTATCCCATACCATCCTTATTGATAAACTGAAGAGATTTGCCTTGGATGATTATCTATATGGTAGAATGGGTAGCAAATTGGCTCAGGGGTCCCACTCAGAGGGTGGTGGTGGATGGGTCAGTATCAACCTGGAAAGATGTGTACAGTGGAGTCCCTCAGGCCTCAGTTTTGGGGCTAGTGCTGTCCAACAGCTTCATCAGTGATCTGGATTAGGGGGTGGGAAGTACCCTGTCCAAATTCGTGGATGAAACAAAAATATGGGATGAAGCTAACACCCTGGAGGGGAGGAACCAGATCCAGGCTGACCTCGACAGGTTGGGGAAGTGGGCAGAGAGCAACAGGACGCAGTTCAATAAGGACAAGTGCTTATTGAACTGTCCCTAGGTGCTGCATCTAGGGAGAAAAAACTGCCATCATACCTATAGGCTGGTGGGTGACCTTCTCAGCACCACTGAGGCAGAAAGAGATCTTGGAGTCATTGTTGACTCCAGGATGAACATGAATCGCCAATGTGATGAAGTAGTCAGCAGAGCCAATCGCACCTTGTTGTGCTTCACAAACAGGTCCAGGGAGGTGATTCTCCCTTTCTACGCAGCACTGGTCATGCCGCAGCTGGAGTACTGTGTCCAGTTCTGGATGCTGCAGTTCAAGTGGGATGCAGACAACCTGGAGAGGGTCCAAAGAAGAGCCACTCATCTGATTGGAGGCCTGCAGGGAAGGCCCTTAACCACTTCAGCCTCTCCAAGAGAAGGCTGAGAGGAGACCTTGTGGCAGCGTACAAATTCATAAGGGGAGACCAACATGAAGTAAGCTATGATCTGTTTACCAGGGCACCCCCTGGAACAACAAGGAACAATGGCCATAAGCTATTTGAGAGTAGGTTCAGACTGGACATTAGAAAAAATGTTCTTCACAGTCAGGGTTGCTAGAATCTGGAATGGGCTTCCAAGGGAGGTGGTGCTCACCCCATACTTGAGAGTCTTCAAGAGGAGACTGGACAGGCACCTGGCTGGGATCACATGATCCCAGGTTTGGTGACCCTTTTCTTGCCTGCCAGGGGCAGGGTGTCGGACTACGTGGTCCACTGAGGTCCCATCCAACCCTAGAATCTATGAATCTACGAATCTACTTTGATTTCAAGTAAAATAGCACATTTGACCAGCAGTGATTTGCTTCAGTTTCAGGAAGTTGTAATGAAAGTAAAGGCAGTCTAATCACCATCCACAAAGAGGAGGAAGGGGCAGTGTCCTTCATCTTCTTGCCTTTTCCCTTTGCTAGGGGTGTGAGAAGTAAGTCATATTTGATTTGAATTTGGCCTGAATCAGGGACAGTGATTCAATTAGTTGATTTACATCACTGTCCCTGATTCAATTCAGCTGAATCTGAATCTGAAAATTCGATGCTGATTTGGAGAATTAGCAAGTCGGACATAGACACATGTTTAAATGTTTTTAAATGTTTGAAATGCTTTTTCTACATACCTTGAGGTACCAGTGTGGCTTGTGAATGCTGTGATGCTGGGGCACATGGAGTGTCCCAGTCTCACAGGAGTGCAGGGGCACTCTCCACATGTTCAGCAGGGAACCCAGAAGTGGACTAGAAGTACTTCTGGTCCACTTCTGGATCCACTGGGAAATGCATGGAGGAGCTCCCCCCCATTTCCACCTGGCTCAGCCCTCAGACCCAAAAGGCACCAGTTGCTAAGCCAAGGGAGTGGGGGCAGGGGCCCAGCATGCTGCTCAGTGGACCAAAAAGTAGACTGGAAGTGCTTCTGGTCCACTTCCAGGTCCGCTGCTGAGTGTGCTGGGGAGCCTCCTGCACTTCTGTGGGATATTCCATGTGCCCCAACATCACAATGTTCATGAGCTGCCTGCTACTTAGAGGTAAGTAGAAAAAGCATACAAAGGTATCTGTATGTCTGAATTGCCGAATCTTTCTGAATCTCTCTGAATCAATCTAGAGGGTTCCAATTCAATTCAGAGAGATCAAATTGGATCTCTCTGATTCAGTTTGGATTCAGAGATTCGGCCACCAAATTGGGCTGAATCTAAGCTGAATCAAATCAGGGATTGAACCTTCACAAAGCCCTACCCTTTGCCCAGTACTTAGGCTACTCACCTGGGAGGTGAGAGGCTCAGGTTCAACTCCTCTCTCTTCCTGATTATCATTTATCAAAGCAGCATGCTTTAAACTGGCTTCACTGGGAAATGGGGCCACAGGAAGATGTTAGAACACCTCCCAACCAAGACAGGTGGCATACACAAGGAGTACCCAAGTAAGCAGCAGGGGTCCAGATAGCCCTGAAAATCGGGGGGTGGCACATGCACCAATTCAAGTCCTTAAATGCCTCGTTACCAATGCTCATAGTATGGGGAATAAGCAGGAGGAACTCGCCCTCCTGGGTTCAAACCCAGACATAGTAGGGCTCACAGAAACCTGATGGGATTCATCCCACAACTGAGCAGTCAACATTAAGGGTTATAGGCTATACAGGCAGGATAGAACAGGGAGGATGGTGCTTTACATCAAAGAGCAATACACATCCTCAACCAGGAAGGTGGGGTCAGAGGAGGGGCAGGCTGAAGTGCTCTGGGTCAGGATACAGGGGGGTCATGGGGAAAGGGACTTAACAGTGGGGGTCTACTACAGACCTCCCAAGCAAAGGGAAGAACTGGATGACAAATTCTTGGGTTAGCTTGCAAAGGCAGAGGCAAGGGATGTAGTTGTCATGGGTGATCTATATTACCCAGACATCTGCTGGGAGAAGCAGTCAATCAGGTCTGACCGCTCACAGAGGTTTCTGGCTGAGATACAGGACCTCCACTTAACCCAAGAGGTGCACAGTCCTACCAGGGGGAATGCCCTGTTGGACCTGGTCCTGGCCACAGGCAGTGACCTGGTGAGGGGACTCCAGGTCCTCGACCACCTGGGCATTAGAGATCATCACTTGCTGAAATTCACCATCCAGCACAGGGTGTCAAAGGCCTTCAGCAAGGCAGTAGCCTTAGACTTTAAAAGGGCCAACTTCAATGATCTTAGGCAATTAGTAGGGGAGACACTAGGGTCCTGGAGAGTAGGGGAACTGGGTGCCCAAGATGAGTGGTCGTGCCTTAAGGAGACGATACTCAGAGCTCAAGGGGTGACAATCCCAACCAGAAGCAAAGGAGGCAAGAGTGCCCAAAAGCCCACCCAGCTCACCAAGGGCATTTGTGAATGCCTGATTGCCAAAAAGGAGGCATACACCCAGTGGAAGGGAGGGACTATCACCAAAGAGGAGTATACCTCCACTGCTTGGGTCTCTAGGAGGGCTGTTAGGAAAGCTAAGGCAGGTACGGAACTAGGGCTAGCATCTAGGATAACAAAAAGTCCTTTCTGAAATACATAGGGAGAATGGAGAAGGCCCTGGGTAATGTGGGGCCCATGCAGGATGTGCTTGGCAATCTGGTGGTCGCACCAGAGGAGAAAGTGTCCTTTTTAGCAATCAGACATTCACGAATGCCCTTGGGGAGCCAGTGGGGGAGGGGCTTTTGGGCACTCTTTAACAATTTCTTTGCCTCTATTTTCTTGTGCAGGGACCAGGACCCCCCTACTGAGATTCAGGATGGACTCAGGAGAAACTCCGCCAAACTCCTCCCAGGGTCAGGGAGGACTGGGTTAGAGAACTTCTGCAGGGGCTGAATGTGTTCTAATCAGCAGGTCCAGATGCTTTGCACCCCAGGGTATTGAGGGAATTGGCAGGGGTTATCGCAGGGCCCCTGGCACAGATTTATGAGCATTTGTGGTGCTCTGGCCAGGTGCCAGATGACTGGAAGAGGGCCAATGTAGTCCCCATCTTTAAAAAAGGAAAGAGGAAGGACCCGGTCAACTATAGGCCCGTTAGTCTTACTTCAATCCTGGGGAAGCTCTTTGAGAAGATTATCAAAGAGCACATCTGTGATGGGCCAGCAGCGGGGATGATGCTCAAGGGCAACCAGCATGGTTTCATTAGGGGCAGGTCCTGTCAGACCAACTTGATTGCCTTCTACAATCAGGTCACAAAATCACTGGACACAAGTGTCGTGGAGGATGTAGTCTTTCTGGACTTCAGGACAGCCTTTGACACTGTCCCCCACCCCACTCTCATTAAAAAGCTAGGTGACTGTGGCATTGATGCCTACACAGTCAGATGGATTGCAAATTGGCTGAGGGGTCAGACTCAGAGAGTGGTGGTGGATTGGTCATTTTTGACCTGGAGGGAAGTGGGCAGTGGAGTCCCCCAGGGCTCAGTCCTTGGGCCCGCACTGTTCAATTTCTTTATTAGCGAC
Source organism: Crocodylus porosus (assembly GCF_001723895.1). Lineage (NCBI taxonomy): Eukaryota > Metazoa > Chordata > Crocodylia > Crocodylidae > Crocodylus > Crocodylus porosus. Next base: position 72,400,623 of record NW_017728950.1, read on the forward strand.
TTGGATGACAGGGTGAAGAGCAGCCTGTTTAAATTTACAGACAACACCAAGATTTGGGGTGAGGTGGGCATGCTAGCAGGGAAGGACAGATTACAGCAGGACCTGGACAGGTTACAGGGGTGGGCAAATGAAAATAGGATGGGATTCAATACTTACAAGTGCAGGGTGCTGCACTTGGGCAGTAGGAACCAGCAGCATACCTATAGGCTGGGGAACTCCCTTCTCGAAAGCATGGCAGCAGAAAGAGATCTTGGAGTCATTGTTGACTTCAAGGTGAACATGGGGCAACAATGTGAGAACACAGTCAGTAGGGCTAATCGTACCTTGTCCTGCGTCCACAGATGCATCACAAGCAGGGCCAAGGAGGTGATCTCTTGCAACACTGGTCAGGCCGCAGCTGGAGTACTGCGTCCAGTTCTGGGTGCTGGACTTCAGGAGGGACGTGGACACCATTTAGAGGGTCCAAAGGAGGGCTGCTTGCATGATCTGGGGACATCAGGGCAGACCCTATGAGGAGAGGCTACGGGACATTAACCTGTTCAGCCTTCGCAAGAAAAGGCTGAGGGGGGACCTGGTGGCTGTCTATAAACTTACTAGGGGGGACCAGCAGGGTTTGAGAGAGGCCTTGTTCCCCCAAGCGCCTCCCATAGTAACAAGGAATAACAGTCATAAGTTGCTAGAGAGTAGGTTTAGACTAAACATCAGGAGGCACTACTTCACAGTCAGGGCAGCTAGGATCTGGAACCAACTTCCAAGGGAAGTGGTGATGGCTCCTACCCTAGGGGTCTTTAAGAGGAGGCTTGACATTTACCTGACTGAGGTCATTTGAGTCCAGTTTTCTCTTCTGCCCATTGCAGGGGGTCAGACGAGAAGATCTATAAGGTCCCTTCCAACCCTACAGCTATAAATCTATGAATCTATTTGAGCCAAGCTCTGTGGATTATCATTTCAGACAAGCTCTCTCTCTTCTCACGGAGGAGTGGGGCTCACCACTACTACCTTCTTGGTTTTCCATATGGACTCTGTGACTGTGTGACTCTAGTCTCACCAGGCACAATAAGGGCACCTGTACACATCACAGGGTTTAATTCTCATTAAATTAAATAGTTTTATAAAGTTTGAACTTGTTTATTTTGGAGTATCACATCAGTGTTTGCACATACTAAGTTTTTGAATGAATTATGCTTTGGAGCGTTGCATTAGTGTTTGCACATACTAGGTTTTCAAATGAATTAAGCCCAGACCCCGGCCAGCAATGCAAGAGAGCAGGACAGTCCCTCATTGACCCCCCCACCAGCCTAGGGTCCCCTACCCCATACTGTGTTACGCATCTTTGGGAACAGGGAACAGGGAGATGGTACATGGGATAAGGGGAAAAAAAGCAGCAGCAATTTGAAATCAGCAAGAATTCAAAAGTGTGAACTACAGAAAAGTTGCAGCGCCACCTGGTGGACCAAGAGACTCATTACTTGTCTTTGAGTACTTCTGTGTTTGCATACAATGAATCCATGGATGCAATGCTTTAATTCCTGGTGAACCAAACTAAACTACATCTGAGGAGTTTTAGTTTAATGCGCCAGAAAGACTTTCAAAGTGTCCAGAAATCCCGCTCGTGCAAATAGTCATGGTGTTGCAGTGCAAGAAAGGGGAAAAAATGTGGCATGTACAAACACCCTATGACACTTTGTCTTCATTGTTATTTTGACCAAAACTATTCAACAGCTTGGAGTTGAATTTATGGAGAGTTTGCTGACCTCAAACAGCTTTTTGCTTGATCCTGTATAAGAGCCCAGGACCAAATCCTGAGTTAGCACAAACTGGTCAATTAAAATCAATAGTTATGTCATTTGACATCAGCTTAGGATGAGGTTCCTAATATTTACCCATATCGTATACTTGCAGTGAGTTGGTTGATTAGGGCCAAATTCAAGTTCTTTTTTTGGCAGTGTGTGGAATCACTGTAGCAAAATGCTAAAGCCAGGAACAGAGCAGGCACCCGTTGGCATTCAATTCTACCTTGCAGAAGAGAACTTCTCCTGTTTGAATGCTAAGAGAGATGGGGCCTAATCATGTATTTGGTCTAGATGGTCATTTCCCTTTGGAGATCTGAAGTATCCTTGGGGATTTCATTTGCCTTCACCCTTTGTGTCCAGGGGACACTACTGGCCTTGTTCTATCCCAGGCCCTTGTGAGTGAGTAGGAGGAAAGAGCTTCTTTGTACTGTGCTGTGCTTTTGAAGTGTTTTCATACGAAATTAGTCCTTTATGGATCTCCTAATGACGGATCCTGTAATGTTGCCAGTTATCATCATGATTCTGTGCATGTTGATTCAACTTTCTGCCTGTGGCAAATAATTTACTTTTTCCGTTGATTATTTTTGCGGCAGAGGGGAGGGTAGGCGGTGAGGGGGGGTGTTTAATGCTGTGTTTGGTCACATGTGTGTGTTTGATTTCCAAAGGCTCAAGAGAGTTAGGGGAGATCTGGGCAGAAAGACAGACTGAAAGGCAATAGGAACTGGAGTGAAGTGTAAGATCTATATATGTAACATAGTGTATATTTGAGCACCCGCTCAAGTTTCCCTTCTCCTCTCCTGTGTTTTCAGGCTGCACAACAGAATATTAGAGACTCTGCCTGCATGCCTTTACTGATCTTGTGCTATAATCATGTGCCCATTAGCGGTCAAACTATTAATCTTCCCATAGACATTTAGAGAATAAACCACAGACAGTGAAATAGCAGCCAATTGGGAGTGATGAAACATTAAAAGGGTTCTGTTTAGAAGCCTGGTGTGAAACCAGTGCAGTAGGGCTTAACCTGAATGAAACAAAACCTGTTTCATCCTTTATGCTCCTAAAGCTAAAAAGCAGGCACGGGGGGAGGGGTGGTTACAGAGCCTGGAACGACTGTCACTCACTGTATGCTGTTATGTAAGATTTCCTCGGTGTCCCTGGAAACATGCTTTTCTCATCCTGTTGGCAGGTTGAACCAAGATTAGAATGCTAAATGCAGTCCATGCTGAAGGCTCAATTTTGCAAAAGACCAAGCAGCTGTACTTCCTTTCACTGCCATGAATTTTAATGGTGCTCAGCACCATACAGGCAAGGTATAAGGACCTTGAGACAGGTTGTCTGTAGCAGATAAAGGAAAGCGATCCTTAGTCTCAGTGACTATTATTGTCCTGCTTTTGATTTTTATTAATTAGAAGGCTGATTAGCTTTAAATTTATTTTTGGGTGTAGTATTAGGGTGTTGTTGCAGCTGTCACGGTCCAGGAATTGTTTGAGGGACAAGGCTTTTCTGTAATAGCCTTTATTGGATCAACTGTATGGTTGGGAGAACTGTTGGACAAGCTTTCAGGCAAAAAGTGCCCCTTTTTTGTATTTGATGTAAGGTGCATCATGAAAAGGAAATTCCTTTATATCGTATGGCTCTTCATTGGTAGTAGGCAAGGATCTCTCCTGCTTATGCTGTGCATATCACATTAACTAACATGTTTATCTGCTGCCTACATCTAGTCTCTGACTAATTCACTTCAATCCTTGCTTGCTGTTGCTTAAAATTCAGTGAAAATGACCTCTAGGACCATAGGAAAATGCCATAACAGGAATGATTTCTCTGCTGTCATCCTCTGCTTCACTTCATCCTAGTTGCATTTTATGTAAATCAAAATCAACTGACCCAAAGAAATAAAAAAGATAAATCTGAGAGAGACTAAGAAGTGTTGGGAATGCCCATCCCACCACAACACACTCATTTCAGTGAGAACTGGAGGAAACCGGAGTTTGTCAGTATTATCACTAAGGGTCTTGATATTGAAAATCCTAGTCCCTCGACACCCGAGATCCATACAGAATGGTAGCTGGTAGGAGAAGCAATTACGTGTGTGAGAAGCAAGCACTGCCTGAACTGAAGTAATGTGAGAGGAGAGAGATTTACAGACAAATATGGACTATCATTAGGAGAGGGAAGGAAGGTAAAACTTCTTCAATGTTAGTGCAGGGAGGCAGTGGAACAGATGCCTACGGAAGTTATGGAATCGTCTTCATTAGAAGCTTTCAAGACGATGTAGGATAAGCGTTGGACAGGGATGATGGAGTAATAGCTATGCCTGAAGTGCTCATAAGAACAACATTTGGAAACCCAGGAGCTCCCATGCACGCACACACAAACTTGGGTCACTGCGAGATAGAGAAGAGCATGTGTCCTAGGACAGGTGGATACTGGGAAGAAATATGGCCCTCTTCCTTGGATCTCTCAAATGTATTTTAACAACCCCAGCAGTAGCAGGGCACTGACAGCCCTTGTCCGTGCCCATTAGCTGTGACAGGTTAGGGAGCACTTGGCGTCTTTAGTTTGTAGTTGTCCAACTGGGTTGATCATGCAGTTTTAGGAATAGATTAGACAAAGAGTTATACAGGATGGTTTGGATAGGGATGATCCTGCCTAGAACAGGAATACATGACCTCCTGAGGTCCCTTCCCAAACTGTTTTTCTATTATTCTAAGTACTGAGGAGAAGAACACTTAGGTAGTCCTCACACCTATAGAAGTAGCTGTCTCCTACTTTGTTCTTTCCCTCCTGATAGATATATGTGGTTCTACAGGATGAAACTTAACCTTCTTGGATAGTCTATTTTTTCCCTGAGGCTCTAAGGTATGCAGGTTTTGTAAGAGCAGCAGTCTATGTTGCTAACCCAGAGGGCCAAAAAGGAAGTGAGAAATAACATAAAATGTCACAATTAAACCTCATAAAAATGTTCATGAATTCCAAAAGCTCATGGCTTTTACTATGACTTAATATTTGTGCAGGTGTTTGCACTGTAAGAGCATAATTTTGCCTCTTTGCTACTCAGTGAAGCTCTACAAATTCATAGCAGAGCTGAATTAATCTCTTGGGCAGAGATTCTCAATGGCACAAATGGAAATTGAAAGTCAGTGGGTGTTAGGCACCTCACTGTCATTTGTGCCCATGAAAATCTCCCAGCAGATAGCTTTAATTTTAAATAGCACGTAGTATAAGGTCTGATCTAGAATCATTATATGTTGCCTGTTCGGTCATGATCAATAGTTAAAGCTATTAAAGTCTATGGCACAGATCCACAAAAGGACTTCGATGCTACAGCACACAGACTATATCTATATTGTAGTCAAAAGTAGGTCAAGTAGATAAATCTGATCCAGCTTTAAACTAGTCAGCTTAGGTACTAATAATGGCATAACTACAGCACCAGACAGCTCAAAGTAGGCTGCAAAGCATCACAAGAAAGTGGGCAACTGTTGAGCTGAGTTTTTGGTGTCTGGAACTGTTAAGATGTATCTGCTTCTAGCCATGTCCAGAAGCAGAACTGTAGATGCCTAAGTCTGGCCTTGAATCCAGAGTGCATTATAACTAATTAGATTTAATATCTTTCTTGCTGCACTTGAAAAGACTGGACAGGCAGAAAGAAACCAACTAATTGTCCAGACTGCTGGTATCCAAGAGACAGTCTATGAAGATTAATGTGTTTGCATTTTTTCCTCAGAGTGAGACAGTGGTCCTAAATAAATTGCACTGAACTGCAGTAACAGACAATGAAAAATCAACCTCCTATTTCATTTCAACCGCTATTAGCTGATGTCTGACTTTTTCAGGTGACTTCCACAGCTGATAATGTAAGGTGGTTACTTCTGTGTACCTTTTAAAACCGGGAAACCTCTTAGACAAAGGGTAAAGGTAAGCACGGCTCAATTTTCAAATTTTCCATTACTTTACTCTTTCTTCCCCTTCTTAGAGCTTTGGAGTTGGATTTGTTCCACAATAGGCACAGCCTTATTGGCGTGGGACCTGAAAACAACACCAGGTCACAAGGCTAGTCTGCAAGAATGTTGACAAAGTGAAAACGTAGTGCCTCAGGATTTGACCTTATTGATAGTCAAATAAATTGTTTAATGAAGTTCCCTTCTTATGCATCAAACTCATGGACAAGCACAATTTGAAGAATGAAACAGAACCCAGAAACAAACCCAGAAGTAAGTCAAAACTATATATATTTACCATAAAAGCAAGACTCAGAAGGATAAGTAGTGATTACAAACAATAAGTATCTTCAGAACAATACTTTTGTTTCATTACATATAGCATTATGCACAAAGAAACAAAGCTACTTTGCTGCTAAGACACGTAAGTAGCACTTTAGCTTTTAGGCACATAGATGTGATTCTGCTGGGTCCAGAGTAACAGTTTGCATTTCTACTCAGATGACTAAATTCCCTACACACCTCCATTTTTGCCCTAAGCACCTAAGCTTTTTGTACTGCACAAGCTCAGAAGGGAGCCAGCATGGTTTTCAGACATTTAACTCTGCAGGCCAGAGTCTCATCTTACTTGCATCTCATCTTACTTGCACTGACTCCACTGGGTCAGATCCTGCAATCCGTTTTTAAATTATTGAATAATGTGATTGCTTACAAAGGAAGTGATAGATCATTCATTAAATAATCATTAATTAAAATATGTTGTTAGCAAGGGCCAGAAACTAGGGCCTACTCCCTTTCAGGGCTCTGGATCTACTGAATTAAGCATTTTCTTGCTTCTTTTTTTTGGTTTGTCTGTCCCCAAGAATCTTATCCGTTTGTGGCTTAAACATCCTAATGCTGAGGAGGGGCTAGATCCTACATCTCCCATCCCATCCTACCTCCCCCAGCCTATGACTGGAGCTAGCACTAACACTGATCAACATCTGAGCAGCTCAAAGTGCAACATGCAACAGTTGCTTTAATTTGGGGTGGAAAATAGGAGTGGCAGCTTTAACAATAATTTTTTATCTTTCTTTCATCAGATTAGAGGGAAGAAAAGAGTGGAATCATGTTGACTTTCAAGCATGAGACAAATTACACTTATCTTCAAATCCAAATGAGGTTGTACGCTGTTTTTATGGGGATTTTTGTTTTTTGCGGGTTTTTCTTTTATCATACAAGCCAAAAGCAGAGGTAGTTAATGGTTTTTGGCTTGACCTTTCCTTGGGCCTCATATGCTTTTGCCTTCTTATGAAGGCAGTAGAGAAGGGCAGCACCAATACATTGATCCTTAACAACGTCTGTTTATAGTGGAATGCAATCTAACTTTAAACAGGTAGTAGAGGTGACCACAGCTTTGAGGAAACAGCATGTTGCAGCTCAGTCAGAAACCTTTCCCACATGAAATGTTGAAAACATACAGAGTTGGAGCAGAATCTCTCTACTTTTTATGCTTGTATCTCATTTTCAAGGTTCTGTAAGCATTTGATTCCCTGATTTTTTGGCTCATTCTCTCTTTTTAATATATCTTTGCTGTTTTGCAGGAGCTTATTAACTGCCTTGTCAGCTGTCACATGCAGTTGTTAGTTTTAATAGCAGAGCCAGCCAAATAAAAAATACCAATTTGTCATCTGCTGTACAGATCAATCACTATCACATGGCATAAAAGATTTTTGTGTTATAATATATATCGATCTGAAATCTTTGAGACTCCTCCATATGTTATGCAGAAAAAGCATGTACATTGAGAAGTAAAATATGTTTAGCCACTTTGTTATGTACAATGATTGGCAATGATTTATTGATTGTCTTGAGGGCTAATTTTAGTAAGACCAGCCAGTGAGATAGAAAGGAATTTCTTTTATTCAGTTTCCCCTCACATAATTCATAGTGGTTTGTGAGCTTTAAAAAGCCCAAACAACTCATGCTGCATTTTCAGTACTGACTTTAGACTCCTTGAGGAAGGAACTATTGGCATAGATCCTGCTAGGGGCCTAGATCTTTTGAAAAATCACACTACACACCTCTTGTGTCTTTAAGTGCCTAAATACCTTTACAAATATGTCCCTGTATCTGCCATATGTTTGTAGAGTGTCTAGGGTCTTGAACTTACATATTTTATATAACTAATATATGGAGTACTTCTTGGACAACATAGTTTTTATTTCAGATTGTTTATAAATGCATCTTTCATGACCACTGTGAAGAATCCAGTTAATTGTTTTCACTTACCTTAGGTATGGTCCTCTTTTTATTATGCCCTGAAACACCAGAAATGTTAATATACAAGCAAAACTAGACTAAAGAACAGTATACCTGTAGTTCTCCAGTTTAGAAGCATCCAGCTAGAATGTAATACAGAGGGTAACTTTAAAACATAATTATTCATTATCATGTTCCGGGTATGTTGCTTCGTCAACTTGTTTCCCTTAGGAAAGAATGGAAAGGTCCTGGTAGATCTGAAATGTGCCATGAGATCGCAGGCGTAGAACAGAAAGGGCTTACTACAAGGGGTCTTTTTCAAGGATATTCATTTAATACTTGGACAGGAAATTCTAAAGCAAGAGATAGGTCCTCATTTTTAATGGATTTACCTGAATACATCTAAATAATCAACAACCACAGCATCTACTGCAATATAAGATCAGATATATTGTACCACCATCACTATGAGTGACAATTATGAATTTTTCATGACTATAAAAATGATTTAGCATGTTCATCCTCTAATTCTGTGTAGAGAGACAATCAAAAACTGAATAGGAATATCCAGGTTTCACACAAGTTGTGAATTTTAAACGCATACAAAGTGAATGGGTAGAAATTTGATACTTAATATGGGGCTTAGCCACAGCTAACTTGTTACATTTCTGATATAAAACAATTCAAGATAGCTATAAAGAAATGCAAACTGCTTTAAGTATGAAAAATATCAGAACTGCTGAAACTACGGAGTGATGTTTAGCTTGAACTCTCCACACAGTATCTCACTGTGAATAAGAGCTTTTACACTGGCTGAATGCATGTGCATTGTACACTGGCCACGTAACAGAAGGAGCAAAGAAGCAGAGAGAAGCTCATCTGTTATCATTTCACCTTTCATAAAAGGACATTTTTCTAGAACATATTTTAGACTTTCAAGGTATGTTAAAAACACATATGTATGTACAGGCACACATAGTGCTCCTTTTTGGGGCTCATCGGCTAGGGACAGAAGTTACATATAAATCAGTTTAAGTGTAAATGCCTGAAAAACTGGTTTAAGATAAACCTGGTTGAATGTAGGATCAGACTTAATTGATCTGGGTCAAACTGGTTTATGAAACTTCTGTCCCAGACCCCTTCCTGTTTCAAGTTGAATCACAGTTCTGTTACCAGATTTGCCCATCACTTTGGGGTGTGCTCATTTATTAGGGGTATGTTTCTGGGGTCTCTGTAATTCTATCAAATGTGCTGCTTGTGTTTCTATATGAAGCTGTCTCTCTCCCTTCTGCAAGTCCTCACCCTCAATGGAGCTATTTTGCAGGACTCAGTTTCAATGGGGCTGGGCTCCTCCAACCACCAAATCAGTCAAACACATGTACGCACATACACACACAGATTAACAGGACATGCCTGAGCCAGGCTGGGTTATTTAGCATTGACAAACTAACACTCTCATGTGCCTTAAACTCAGTTCATCAGGGCAACAATAAACTGCAGTCAGACACAAGCACACAGGTTAACAGAACACATCTGAGTCAGGCCGGATTATTCAGCATTGATAGGCTGACACCCTCATGTGCCTTGAACTCAGTTCATCTCTTATTTCAGCAGGACAATAATAGAGGCAGTTAGCCACACGTATACACACATGCTAACAGAGTATGTCTGAGCAGGCTGGGTCTGATCAGCACTTGCAGCTGATACTCTCATGTGTCTCAAAACTCAGCATGTCACAGCTGGGTCTGATCAGCACTTGCAGCTGATACTCTCATGTGTCTCAAAACTCAGCATGTCACAATCTCTTACCACAATGGTCCTAGTAATAACCCTTTTGATGAGCGGACCCCACTGTAGTATTAGGCATTACAGGGATCTTTGGCTTAGGTAAAAGAAGTGTTGCTGCACAGCAAATGGGGAGCTCAAGGGTAAGAAAGAGTAAGCGAGGTTCAGACAGAGAGTATAGCAACCAGCTTGACCATAAAAGTTATTTATTGCCAGGTATATGAACTTATGATGATACCCATAATAATAGACATACAAGAGAAACAAATAAACTGTTACAATATTACATAGTTTCAATTAGGTTTTTGGGGAAGTCTAGCTTGAGTTTGATTAGCAAAAGTCAGGTTTAAAAAGCTATGCCTGGAGTAGGAGAATAAAAGTCAGGTTCCTGGAGGGAGAGAGAGAGAAAGAGAGATCAGCAAAAGTCTGGTCTTGACAGCTGTTCCTGGAGTGAGAAAGCAAAAGTCAGGTTTAGAAAGCTGTGCCTGGAGAAAGAGAATAAAAGTTAGGTTCCTGGATTGAGAGAGAGAGACAGAGAGAGTTGGGATCTCCCCACTCAGCAAAGCTTGAACCAGTTGAGGTTCCCAGGTGTTTGTTGGAGCTTGTAGACGGGCAGAGTCTTCAGCATGATCAGTGGAGATATTCCAGGCAGAAAAGGAGTGGAATTGGTGCAGCTTTTGGATCCAAGCACCAGGAAAGAAACTTGAGCTTTGGGTAGGGGTATTGTAAAGAACTAACAATGGCTCAAGGGAGAACACTAGGTTTGTTTATGGATAAACAATAGCTCATATGCTGGATAATACGAACTGATCAGTCCTGGCTATGGGTGGCATTACTCTGAGGGAGCTCACAATACAGACAGGTAGATTCAGTGTTTTGGGTACCAGTAAAGGAGTGATTACTAGAATTGGTCTGATAACTGCTGAGCTGGGTGTGTGTACATGTGGGTTGCTTAGCATTTGGAGCAGGGATCCCCCATCATGCAGTGCTCTCCTGCTTCTCTGGTCCCAGAATTCAGTGCAGTCCTTGCCTTGGAATCTGTTCTTCATCCTGAATGCTAAGGAAGGTGCATTCCTGTCCCATTTCCCATTTAAATGAGTTGTCATCTGGTTCCATCTTGGATGCAAATGAGACCAGAGAAGTTGCTTCACTCCTATCAACTTTGTCTGGAAGGGTTTAGGTGTGTCTCCCATTGCATCTTCCTTGTCTTTTGTAAGTCCTTCCTCTAATCATTTCTTGTTCAGGCAGAGGTGGGGAGGGGGAGAGTTCTTTGAGAGTCAGATAGGCTGTGTACTGTGCCAGGGATCCCCAAGAACACAGAGCTGAGAGGTAACAGTCCCCCAGCATCCCAGCATTTTGTAGCCCTGGGCTGGGCTGGGCTGGGCTGTCTGCTCCAGAGAGTAGGGCTGGCCCCACCCTTCTGCTCCCTAGGTGGAGCAGTGAGGGCTGGCTGACAAGGGAGCTAGGAGGGCAAGCCCAACTAGGGATGCAGCCCAGTCTGCAGGGGGGCAGCACGGGGATGGGACTGCACCCCCAGGCAAATCTGGCTGGGGTCTGAGTCCAGGGAGGGAGGGTTAAACACCCCTTACCCAACTCAAACTTACTGCTGGCTGCAGCTGTGGACTACAAATCCCAGAGGCACCTAGAAGCGAAAAGAAAGTGATGAGGAACCCTGCAGAGTCCTGCTACTGTGATTGTGGACTGCAAATCCCTGAGACTTTGGGGGCAGCAGGAAGAGGAAGCAAACACACAGCCCATAATGCAGGGGTGAGCAAAATGTGGCCTGGGGGCTGGATGCAGCCTACCAGGCCATTCTATCTGGCCTGCGGGGCCCCTAAAAAATTTAGAAAATTCATATTAATCTGCCCTGGGCTACCTGTCATGTGGCCCTCAAGGGCTTGCCAAAACTCAGTAAGTAGCCCTCTACCCAAAATAATTGCCCACCCCTGCCATACTGGCTATGTGCTGGACAGCTGTGCTCTAGCACTCCCAGGCTTCTGGCCTGAGCCACTGCAGGCATGTTGCCACATTTCCTGAATGAAAGGTAAATGTCTGTTCACTTCTGTTTCAATTTAATCGCTGCAGCTTAGATTAACTAGCAAAGACTGAATCAATTCAGCCTCAGGCTTTTTGACTGCCTGTACTTAGCCATAAAGTTTGAAACTAGTTTGAGACCAAACAGACAGAAAGAGGCAGGGTACATTGATTTAAAGTCTTCTCTTTATGATAAGGAAGATAAAGACTAGAAGCTCAAATTTTATGTTTGTTTAAAAACAGAGAAAATTCTTGATATTATTTAAAAAGAAAGTGTTATTGGCCAGACGTTAATACTAAATGTAAGTACTTCTTTTCTACAAATATTTTTGCAATATTTGAATTTTATATTTGAAGCTAGCAATTATGAACCCAGCCACATATTATGTATTGAAGTTCTACCAGTGTAGGCACAAAGGCTCATCATAACACATTTTTTCAGCACTGGTAATACTTATAATGTCTGTCATATCCAGAATAAACAAGTAGAATGAAAGAAGAACATAATATGCATAACAAAGTGCACCTTATATCACATGGTACAATCACCTTGTAAGAGAGGACCTATTTCTTGTTGTTTCCTGGGGTTTTATATGGCAAGAGTTAAATGAGATTGGGCTATTTTGGTCCCACTCTGTTACAATCATATGAAACATTTTTTGGGATTCAAACAATACAAAATCAGTACAACAATATATCAATATATTAAAAGAAGCAGGAAATATATTATTATATATTATATTTAACCATCAGAATGATCATAATGTATCCACTTAATTACTCTTCTTCAGAGAAAATGAAAAGCACTTATCAATGAGTCTTAAAATGAACCACCAGGTTTTTTGAAAGAAAAAAATTATCAGTAACTTTTGAAAGCAAGTTGCACTTGTATATTTCTCCACTTGAAAAAAATATTCAGCACTATTCATGTTAAAACATAAGGATCAAGGCTTAGTGCCTCAAAGTATTTAGGAATGAGACTGACATGAGTCTTAGGTTCCCAAATATCTTTCAAAATCTGGGCTAAAGAAATTACATTGCTTACATCTTAGGACACTGGCAGACATGCAGCTCCCTATTGTAACTGATGGTGCTTTGCAGGCAGTGCTATGAGTTAGTGTTCTCCTGGACCCAACAGACATTTGCCATTGAGTCCAGGAGGTTGGTGGATTGAGCTCCAGTTTGGAGCAGTTGTATGTCTGCAGCTATCCTTCTTTAGCCTTGGGAGGATCATACTTTTAAATTGCCTGCAATATAGCCAGTCATTTTGCAGGTGCAGGTGCATTATTAGAAATCTCTGGGCTAGCATTTACACCTGTGGATAGTCAAAATTAGAGACTTTCTTAAAAATAAAAAGGCTACAGTGTGTCAGACTTGCAGAATAAGAAACTGGATAAATAGACATTTCCTTAAACTAATTTTGATATATTTCTCTAAAACATTCTGACTCTAACATGCTAACCTTGTTACAGTGTAAAACTACAGAATATTTTCACTCTAACAGGAGGACATTTTCATTACAACATGCCATATGATATATCCAAAGCCAAAAAAAAAATCAAATATTTATAATCATGGAAAGTTAAATGTTTATATATTCTATATTATCTCTCTTGAGGAAATCATATTAACAATGTAACACTTACAAAGAAGGACACATTTAAGACATTCATTATAAACTGTGAATAGTATTCATTTTAATGATAATTCCACTTGCCTACACAGTGTTCTTTAGATGTGAAAAAAGCCATGGGATTAGGCCAAATATTGTCATGGTAACAGAAAGAAAAAGAAATAATTTTAAAAGGGTTTCCAATAAGCAAGAACAGCTAGCGCTCAGTAAGTAGCCTTCAATAGAAGTTGACATCTGTTATTCATTTGTTGTTTCTAGGTTTGAAGGAAAGCAGGATAATTGGAAATAGTACAGTGTTCTGGGAACATATTGAGTGAAAGGGCTCTTAGTGCTTTTTAAATATTGGTCTATTTATCCTTAAAACATTTAGCATGTACTTCTTTGTCCATTTATAAACTGGACAAGTTAGTTGGAAGGTTGTCTAGACTCAATTATTTTCAAGCAATGAAAGATCAAAGCAAACTCTTGCTTTTAATAAAGGGAAACTACCACTCCAGCTGAGCAAGGGACACCTCTTTTTTGACTCTGAGGAAGAGTGTGGAAGAGAAAAATAACAGGAAAAGAAGGTAAATGCATCATTGGTAAATGTTTAAATAGTCCAGTTATTGCCTAGGCTCCAGTGCAGCAAAGCACTTAAGTATATGCTTGCTTTAAGTAAATGAATAGTCCCACATAGGTATTAATGAAAACAATTGCTTGCTTGAAGTTAGGCACATACTTAGATGCTTTGCTTGACTGAGGCTTAAGTGATAATAAATTGCATACATTTACCACTAGGACATTTCACTTTTTTTGTTCATGTACACATATAATTGCATTGTCACCAAAAATGGCATTATTAATATGCTTAAAGATACAAACGTACTTCAGAACTTTTTCTGGACCAGCCCCTCAATAGCTTTCAAGAGAAAGGAAATAACAGAGAAGAAAAATACACAAGCATACGTGAATCCTAGAGGGACCCTGGGAAGTGAAAGAGCTGGAGTAGTATTACTAGCTGAAGCCCCCAAATCCTCTCTTAGGTTACTGTAATGCAAAACTCATTGATTTCAGGGTCATACCTTAAAAGGCATTCAACAATTATTGAGGCCTATCATGGCTCACTGAAGTAAAGTGTGGCTGTAGAGTCAGTAGTTTATGATTGTCCATCAAGCTTTGGTTCATCAGTAATGAAAATATGAGCTCTAAAAGAAAGTCCTTTCAATATGAGGTTTAAAGAACCTGATGTATGCCATCACTAAGAAGGATAAAAATCCATTGGTCATACTCCAAAACAACCTGGTTTTGGAGGTAATACTGGAGTGCTCCAACCTACAAGACAAACACATAAAAAGATCCAGTGACTGGAATTTGAAGCTAGAGTCATTGAAGCTGAAAATAAGGTGCACATTTCTAACAGCAAGGATTATCACCATTACAACATATTACCAGTGAATGTAGTAGATTCTCCATCACTTGAAATGTTTACATCAAGAGTGGGTGGTTTTCTACAAGGTCTAACAAAGCTAGAGCATATGTCACTCCGTGTGAATTGGGCAGGCATCAAAGGGTGACGTTTTACGATATGAGTCATGCAGCTGATCATCAAGAGCACTCCCAGACTCAAAATCTATGAATGAATGAGACCTAGGAAAGATTCTAGCATCGAATTGCTTGGTTATGCTAAAACTAGATATAAGCTTGATTGGGGATGTAAGTGTAATTAAATTATATCCTTGTTTTTTATTGGGGTTAGGTGACAAAAATGTAAAAAAAAATATATTGAGAACATTGTGGGAGAAAACCTTATCATCTGTGTATGTAATTGCTCATCTCAGCTTGGGTTCCTCAACATGAGATGCTTCACTCAGAATAATAACTAATTACTGCACCGTAAGCATCACTGTCTACATGTACAAATGCTTATGGTGCAGTAATTTGATCTAATCATGAGTAAATTTGCAACCTGCAAATGCAAGTACCAAATTGACTCTCAATTGCATACTGTGCAGTAGCGCACATAGAGGTGCCTGCCCAGGAGCAAATGTGCTCCCGGTCAGCCAGGCAGCAGGGGGTGGGAGACTGCCCTCAGCCCCTGGGAGCTGCCTGGTGCTGTGGCAGGTTCTGCCACCAGAGCCTGGGTGGGGACTATGTACCCCTGTCCTAGCAGCAGGGAGCTCCCAGCCCCTGCTTTGTGATTGGGAAGCAGGGGCTGGGAGATCCTTATTTCCTAGCCCGAGCCCCATGGTTGGGGGGCTCAGGCTGGGAGATCCTTACCTCCCAGCACCAGCCCTACAACCACAGAGCTGGCACTGGCAGAGAAGAATCTCTTAGCACCAGCCCCATGACTGTGGAGCTGGTGCCGGGAGATAAGGACCTCCCAGTGTTGGCCCTTACCCTACCAGGAGACAGCAGTATCCTGGCCCTATGCTCCCTACCAGCATGTGGGCTAGCACCCAGGGGGAACCTAGGGCTCCCCCTGGCTGCTGCAGGGGCTTAGTGCAGGGCCACAGGGAGCAAGAGCAGTCTGCTGCTAGGAGCAGCAAATCTGCTCCAGCATCTCTGCATGTGTAGACATATGCCTGGGAGAATTTACTTTGGAGTACTTTACTCCATATTATTTGCACATATAGACATGCCCCTTGAGTATGAAGCTGGAGCACTTCAGGTCACTTCAGTCAGGAACCACTTAGGATTTTAAAAATCCATCAGTGGCAAATGATGAGTTGCTGTTCACAACTTAGGATGTACAGGTCAGTGCAACCCCATTAAACAGTGAGTTGTTCAGTTATTCTAGTATGTCATACAGTACAAATCTCTGTTTTTGAGTTATGAGTAAACCCATGGTAATTTTGGGCAAATGACAGAACAGAAGGGAAGACTGATAATGACAAAAGAGAAAAGACAGGTTTTATTTCAAGTGATATATTTAATCTATTTCAATAATGGAGAGAAGAGAAACAGGAAGAGAATTGTACAGGTGTAAGGAGATATTTACACTACCTGAAACAGCATTCTAGCTGGATGCTTTGGCATATGGCTAGTTGCCCCGGGTGGCCTAGGGAGGCTGGGGCCAACACTGTGCTGGCCCCAGCAGCCTTACCTGAAGTCCTAGGAGCCTCCCAGGGCTGCAGCCATGACAATTGTGCTGTGCAGAGTCTGGCCAGCAGCCACAGTGCAGCTCTGAGCAGCCCAGCTCCACTTTTCAGCAGCACATGCTGGCTGACCAGGTGTGCACCATTTTTTGATTTGTTTGGGTCAGGGGTGGGGGCTGTGGATTTTTTTGGCCCCTGGATATCCTTGTCTGGACACGTCCTTGAGGGCCTCAGTTGCCACCAATGGCTGTCTTACCTGTGTATTTGTGGACTCAAGGGATTGACTAGATCCTAAAGGGAAGCTAACTGCTATACCTCTAGGTCAGATTGATCTTTTGGTCTGAAGCATAGCTGGGTTGTCAAACAAATTATCTGACCCACCTTGGAGAATTTTTATTAATGATTTTGTTATTGTGATTTTACAAGAGAAATGGTATAGGAAGATGGTGTCCATTCCTGGGTTTATTTCATATTATAAAAATGACTGGAAGGATAGAATCAAGTGGTGCCTGTAGGGAGGCTTGGTTACTCCCAATAAGGAGTCTATTGGAGGGATAAGAAATTGAAATAAATTCTAACTGTGTACGACCAGTCCTCATTACATTTCACGGTAAACCTTCCTTATTAATGTTTACTTTCCACTACTCACACCCAGCTCTGATGCATTCTTGAAATGTGGATTGTTATATAATGCCCTTGAGATGATATGAAATAAACTTCCAGAAATAGTTATAAAATAGCAGTTCTAGCATTAGATTTAATACTAAAACTGGTGGCACTGACACCCATGGTAGTGACTATGTCTTTAATGAATCCCCCCAGTAACTGTATGTGATCACCTAAATGAAGGAGGGCTATGCCTCTTGAAATTCATTGCAAAACAGAATTTTAGACTGCTTAATGGTCAAACTGGTAAAGATGTTCCTCGGCCATTCACATTTGTTATGACTAGAGAAGCAAGCTTGATACCTTATATATAAATAGAACTACATACATAGTACAAGTATAAATTATTTGTAATTTTAACATGTGTGAAAAGGTACCACTTCCTTCTCTCTAAAAATTCTATTAGATTCTTAGGGAACTTTCCCCAAAAACTACACAATTAACTTCCAAATTAGAAGTAGACAATAAAAAGAGAATTCAGTGTAATTATGAATTGTGAGATAAATGCATTACTTTCTTGGGCCACTTAGCTCATATTCTCAAAGAACAAGAACCCCAAGAAGCAAGAAGAGAGTAAAATATTTCATTACTCAACTTTTATCTACATATAAGAGAGAACTTTAAAAATATGAAACAGAGAATTGCATGGTTTTTAGCCAAAAGATTTAAAATATCTTGTCAGCTTTTGGAACATAATATTCTTTATGCATCCAGAATTCAATCCTTGAAAGAATCAGTTGATACCTCCAGTAAGAGTTGGTTTCAAGACTGTATATGTTAGTGACCTCTTGAAAACAGGGGTAGCCAATTACCCTTTAAATGCAGTAATAATTTAGGAAGATACCCTACCCCACCAGAGTAAGGATTATAATAGAAGTAAAGGGCCTCAGTTGCCACCAATGACTGTCCTACCCATACATCTCTGGACTCAAAGGATTGACTAGACCCGAAGGAAAAGAAAATTGCTCTACCCCTGAGTGAGACTGATCTATTGGTTTATATATTTTGCATACTTAAGTACATTGCTGAATTGCCTAACCTTAGTGGGAGGGGGAGTCCAATTGTCTCCAATGACATTACTCGGGCACATGTGTAAATCCCTGTTGAATCCAGCCCTCAGTTTTCTCTGTAGAATAGACTGAGCTTTGGCACTAATGATGTGGTCAGAAGAATGATATTTTCATGTTTGGTGAGGGCCTGAAGAAAGCAGACAGTAAAAATGTTAACACTGAAAAGTTCATAGAATCATAGAATCATAGAAGTAGGGTGGGAAGGGACCTTGTAGATATTCAAGTCCAACCCCCACCTGGGCAGGAGAAAAACTGGGTGTAAATGAGTCCAGCCAGGTAGGCATCAAGCTTCTTCTTAAAGACCCCCAGGGTAGGAGCCAGCACCACTTTCCTTGAAAGTTGGTTCCAGATCCTAGCCGCCCTAAATGTCTAATCTAAACCTACTCTTCAACAACTTGTGGCCGTTATTCCTTGTTATACCAGGGGGTGCTAGGGAAAACAAGGTCTCTCCCAAACCCTTCTGGTCCACCCCAGTGAGTTTATAGATGGTCACCAAGTCCCCACCCATCCTTCTCTTGTGAAGGCTGAACAGGTTCAGGTCCTGCAGTCTCTCGTTGTAGGGTCTGCCCTGTTGTTCCCAGATTAATGTTGTCCACATCCCTCCTGAAATGGGGCACACAGAACTGGACACAGTACTCCAGCTGTGGCCTGACCAGTGTCGCATAGAGAGGGAGGATCACCTCCTTGGCCCTACTTCTGCACAGGTGCAGCACCCTGCACTTGTCAATATTGAAACGCATCCTGTTTTTGTTAGCCCACCCCTGCAACCTATCCAGGTCTTGCTGCAGTCTTTCCCTCCCTACTAGCGTGCTCACCTCATCCCAAATTTTGGTATCATCAGCAAATTTAAAGAGGGTGCTTTTCACCCCATCATCCAAATCGCTGATAAAGAAATTGAACAGCATGGGCCCAAGAACCGAGCCCTGGGGGGCTCCACTGCCCACTTCCCCCCAGGTCAAATATGACCCATCCACCACCACCCTCTGAGTGTGACCCTTCAGCCAATCTGCAATCCATCTGATTGTGTAGGCATCAATGCCACTGTCGTCTCGTTCTTTAATGAGGATGGGGTGGGAGACGGTGTCAAAGACTTTGCTGAAGTCCAGAAAGACTACAGCCACAGTGACACCTGCATCCAACGCTTTTGTGACCTGATCATAAAAGGCAATCAGGTTGGTCTGACATGACCTGCCCCTAATGAAACCGTGCTGGTTGCCTTTAAGCATCATCCCTGAAGCCGGCCCATCTCAGATGTACTCCTTGATGATCTTTTCAAAGAGTTTCCCTAGGATTGAGGTAAGACTGATGGGCCTATTCACCCAGGTCCACCCGCCTCCCTTTTTTAAAGATGGGGACCACATTGGCTATCTTCCAATCATCTGGCACCTGGCCTGATCACCACCAGCGCTCATAAAGCTGTGCCAAGGGCCCTGCAATAACCCCTGCTAGCTCCCTCAACACCCTGGGGTGGAGAGCATCTGGACCCGCTGATTTGAACACGTCCAGCCCCTCCAGAAGCTCTCTAATCTGGTCCTCCCCAACCTGAGGTCTGGAAGTGTTCCCCTTGAGTCCATCTTGCATCATGGTGGGGAAGTCCCAGACTCTGCACAAGAAAACAGAGGTGAAGAATTGGTTAAAGAGGGCTGCTTTCTCCTCTGGTGCAACCACCAGATTGCCAGAGAATCTTGCAGGGGCCCCACATTTCCCGGTGCTTTCTTCATCCTCCCTATATATTTGAAAAAGGACTTTTTATTATCTTTGATCTTGGATGATAGTCCTAGCTCTATGTCTGTCTTAGCTTTCCTGACAGCCCCCCTACATTCCTGAGCAGAGGAGGTATACCCGTCTTTGGAGATAGCACCCCACTTCCACTGGTTGTACGCTGCCTTTTTGGCAATCAGGCATTCCCAGATGCCCCCCTTGCTTCTTGTTGGGATGGTCACCCCTTGGGCCATTTATTATATTAGATTATATTTATTGGGCCTGAATAATAAAGTTGTTCAGGTGGATACTTGTTCTGTGATTTTTTGACTGCCAGAAGAAACTGCTCTGTGTTGGTTACAAAGCTCCCATCGGCTTTGATAGGGCGAAGATTTCACTCGCTGTGTTTCCTGAAATATAAAATGTAGCAATCGTGTGTGTATTATTATCTGAGTTGGAATAATACATGGAAGATGTTGTGAAATCTGTTTCAAGAGACAGAAAACATAAGAAGTTTCTTAACTGTCTGTGAAGCATGAAGACCTAGTGGAATCCATGCTTTGTAATTGCAGTATGTACAACTGGAACAGCATCAACAAGTACATTTTTCAATTTTGGATGATACTACTTATAAAATGGAATGTCATTTTTCACCTAAATCATGTCAACTCCGAAGAGGCAGCAAGTGAGGCATGGAGATATTTTCCTGAGCAATGGACTAGAATTCTTATAAGCTGATCCACGAATAAAACTCCAAGAAAAGGATTTGAGAACCCACTTAACTCATGTTGTAGTAAAGAAGTAAAAAGCTAAGAGCTAAAATCAATTTCAAAGAAACATTATTTTAAAGTTATGAAATCGGTTCTTACTGTCATCAGGGAAGGATTGCTTTTATAAGGAAAGGTCATTCCAAGCCTTACATGTGTTCAAACTTTGGTTGCATGCTTCAGTGGGATTGGAATAATTTCCACATCTATCATACTTATACAAGGAATAGGTCCTAAGCATACTGCACAGAGAATGCAGCTTGTATAAATACCATAAAAAGTGTACTGCAAAGCATTCAATACCTTGTATGCTGGGTATTTACTATCTCCCATTTCTATAGCATCTGAAAGCACTTCATAATCTTTAATGTGCTTATACTCACAATACTCAAACAGGTAAATGAATTCTATTATCTGTATTTTAAGATGGGGGGAATTTAGGCATGGAGTGATTATGGCTCAGAGTCTGCTGTTTAGGAACTGAAATCCTAAGAATACTGAAGACCTTTGAGGAACTAGGCTTAAGTGTCTTACCCAAAGTCATACAGGAAGTTTGTAGAAATGTATGTATGCATGTATTCATAGGTATTTCTATGTATTCCTGAGTCCAGGCTAACACCTGAAATACTGGACTGTCCTTTTCACATGGAAGCCCTCAGCTCAAGTGAATTAGATGCTCTCAAATAGGTCTTTTGGTGCCTTTTGCCATTGTTCTCAAACATCCTGAAGTCAGGAGTGGGGGGAGGTGGGCTACCTTCAAGAGTGGTTTACTTCCAGATTCAGCACGTGTAAAATGGAAGTGGGAGATGGGCCATACTTCTTAGTATTACTTTCAAGAGCACGGTATAATCAGTATAGATGTACACCTTAAATATGTTAGAGCAGGGGTATCAAACTGACCTTGTGCCCTGGGCTACATCTCAACTGCAGGATTCCCTGTAGGCCAGCTCCAGCCCAGGGCACAAGGAAGCAGCAGCAGGGCAGGCAGTGGTGGCTCTATCCGTGACTGCAGGCCCTGGGTTGGAACCACAACTGCTGCTACCACATGTTCTGTGGTGCAGCGGCAGCTACAGCTCTGGCTCCAGCATAGGGAATGTGGCAGGAGAACCCTGCCATATGCTCTACTACCATGGGATCTGTCATCATTGCACGCTCCTTTGCCACCTGTTCTACTGTCTCCATTGCCACCACTGCCATGTTCCGCAAACTTCTGGTACCCAACTGATAGTCAGTCCAGTAGGCTGGATAGAGTGGCTTTTCTGGTCATATGTTTGACACCCCTGTGTTAGAGCATAATTTTAAGCATATGCTTAATTTTATATATGTAAAAGGTCTGTTGCTCATGTATGTAAAATTAAACTGCCATGTAAGTCTTTTCATGATTAAGACACTCAATTATTAATTGAAAGAATTGTTTTTAATAACCTACACTGTTCCTGGGATACCAGCTTTGAAGCTGAACTTCTCAGAGTCTAGAATATACAGTTAATGGTAATTTAGAGCTGCTTGTAGCAGAACTTACATATTTTGCCATTTAAGATGTTAGCAACATATTTCCTGAGATGGGCCTTATGAATACATATTCTTTAGGACTCTTATGGTTTTCAAAAAGTTTATTACTTCAGACTTGAGCTCTGCTCCAGCAAAGATTCCAGGACCAACTCAAGAGCTAAGAGAGACCCTGAGTCATTCTATGAAAAAACGTTGAGAAGCCCTTTTATATTGCCTGAAGGACATTTTTCTGCAAATCTCTGGTTCATAGCTAAGGACATTTACAGCTTAGATCTACACCATGTTTTCCTGTATGAGCACCAAAATGCTAAGAAGAAAGGAAGAAGCCAACCCTCTTCTTCATGTTTTACTGGCATTTATCTCTAAAATTAGGTCAACGCAGCTTAAATTACTTAACAATGTAATGTCCCATGTGATCAAGCCACAATGTAACAAAAAGAAAAATTAGCCAATGAAGACTGAGCTTACTTTTTCGCAAACAGCTTATTTTGGGTGAACTGAAGCTTTGATATGAACTGTCTTTGTTTGCCTTGATTTTTATTTGAAGCAAGCTTTTTTCTAAAAGCCATGTTCTTATGCTTCATATGATGGTTTCCAAAACAAAAGCATGTTGTGAAACAATGGGGCGTGTCTACCCATGCAATTCATGCTTCTTGGGTTTACTGCTCAGTAATTTACTGTGCAGGAAACCAGCCCTGGACAGGTGTCTACACATGCAGTCATTTGGGAGCAGATTTGCTGTTTATGGAAGTATCTTGCTCCAGGTCTCCTCTATCCCTGCTCTGCCCCCCTAGAGCAGCTAGATGGATCTTGAAACTCCAGACACAGCTGCCCTGGTGGGAGGGGCACTCTTTAAAAGGCAGCCCCACGTGGTGCTCCCTAACTACCTGTATTTTTGGCCCAGAACAGAGTTCCCTCTAAGGGCACATCTGAACGAGCACGGTTGTGCAGTATGTGGCACCATGAACACATTTGCAGCACCACATACCTCACAATCCAGTGTTCTCCACACTGCAAGGGCACACTGCCCAAGTGTGCACTGCTCCATTTTTTGTTTCCTGTGGGGGTTTTTTACTCCTGAATATCAAAAAAATCTGCAGGAAAAAAAAAAGCAGCAGTGCACACTCTGGCAGCGTGCGCTACTGAAAAGTGGAGCCGGGCCACCTGGACCCACGCTGCAGCTGCTGGCCAGGCTCCAGCCAGCAGGATCACCATGGCTGCAGCCTCTGGAGGCCCCCAGGGTCCCAGGTAAGGCTTCTGGGACCAGCCCAGTGCTGGCCCCAGACTTCCCTACTGCCCTTGTGGTAACTTGCTATGCACCAAAGCGCACATGGCACGCACATTCCCCGAACAACAGCGGTAACAGGGCATAGTGGGTTGGGCACCCCACTATTATTTCCAAAATAAACTGTTTGGTAAAAAGATGCACTGCTGCTAGTTGTCCCCAGGGAACCAAATATCCCCATACATATGGACACACCCCTAATGAGAGTGCTTCAGGCATGCTGTGATGAGCTGTTTGCATATATGGAGTGGTGTCCAACACACTATGCCCTGCTGCTGCTGACAGCCATGGTGCCCCAGGCATACCTGAGAACCTGGTGTGGGACCCTGAGCTTTCACGATGCCTTGGGGAAGCCTGTACTTTCCTGCAATGTGTGCCACCTTCTGGAGGGTACTTGTGGCTATGCTATGTGTCCCTTCCCTGTGTGGCTGAGAACAACATCACTGCAGGCATTAACACACTTCTCTGTGTGTGAGAGACCTGTGGCTGCCTAAGTGGGGACACTGGCTGCTCAATAAAGTTTTCCACTGTCTCCTGCCTCCCTGCATGCCATGTGGGGGTGGGGAGGGTAAGACTCCAGGGGCCAGGAAGGAAGGCAGCCCAGCCAGGTAGGGAGGGAGGACAGGGACAGGGGCAGGGGCTGGGAGAGGAGGGGAGATGAGGGCCCTCTTCCCAGTGTGGGACTTATTCAATGGGCGTAGCAGGTATCCCCGATGGCCCAAGTATATCCCCACTGGCAGTGATGAGGCATAGCTCCTGCCATCATCCAGGGGTGCAGGGGTGCTGTGCCTGGCTGCCCAGGCAGTGCTCCCCTCCAGGGAGGAGCTGGAGTTCATCAGGGCAGGTGGCACCAACCCTGGGCTGGAGAGGGACTGTGCAACCAGAGCTAGTGTGGCAGCTGCTGGCCCATGCTCCCTGAGCTGCTAGACGAGTCCAGGGTTGGGTAACATACTGGGAGATGCTTCTGATACCTCAAGGGGCCCTCACCTGCTGACAACTTATTACCACTGCCAAGCCATGGTGGGGGCTCCAGCAGGCCACCCATGCTGGAGAACATGCCCTGGCTCTGTCCAGGGTCCTGGGGCACATGAATGTGATTAAGCTGATACATAAAGGGCACAGTCCTTCAGGCAGCCCCTGACTGGCAATTGTGGTCAGTGACACAGACCCACTGCACCCACAGAGCCTTGACCTTTATGTAACACTGCTGCACTGACTGGTCATACCTGTGCTCCCACATGTGGTCCACCAAGGCCTCATAGATGTGGTCATTTGAACACCCACCCTGGGCAAACTGGCTCTGGACAATGGTGTTGCCCCACAGTGCCATGAGGTCTGTGGTTTGATCCTGGGATGAGTTGGGCCCGTAAGATGTGGTGTGTGGCATTGGAGAGGATGCCAGCATGGCTCCTATGGTGGCCCTCAGGGGGTGCTACTAGGCCTCAGCAAGTTCCTGCAGTGCAGGGACACAGTGCACGGTAGGCAAGAAGGTGGGGGAACTGCCCCACAGCACCAGGGTCTGTGAAGGCTGCTGTGGTTGGCATGCGGCCATTACTGTGGGACTCACTGGCCAGAGGCAGCAGGTGGCCCAGGACATGTGGTCACAGCAGAGTTTTAAAAGCCAAGCTGGTGAAGGCAACAGCCCTGGGGTTTGAGAAGCTCCAAGCCCCATGTCCTCGAGGGTGGCCTCTGGTGGTAGGGCTGACTGGGAGCATCTACATGTGCACTACTGCATAGTTAATTTGCTACCTGCATCTGCAGGTAGCAAACTAACTGTGCAGTAGACTAATTTACTGTTCAGTAAGCACCTGGATGTATAAACGGTGATGCTTTACTGTGAAGTCAATTGGTTTACTGCGCAATAAAGCATCTTGTGTAGATATACCCTGGATGTGCAAAATGTTTCTTAGTTTATTATTAACCTTAGAAACACACACATTGTGTGTCATGTTCCATCTATAAAATTAAATACTACTTCAGCAAACGCTTTTTAGGTAGAAAAGACAGAAATTATACCACTACCTTTTTGTTAAAAGGCCTATTTGTGATATGACTATAATACTATCGTTAGCCTACAAAAGATTTAGTCTTTTGATTATATCTACTTTTGTCTTTTAAAGAGTGTAGGATGTAAGGCATGGTTTGGTTCTAATAAAAAACAATGATTATTACTATTTGATTAAATGATGGTTTCTTCTAATAAATGCTGTTTTGCCACGTTAAAGGAAAATCTGCTTACACAGACAATATGTGGAGTTGGCATATGCCACACGTAGTCTTTTTTTTTCCTGAAAAGCCTACTTGCTTTAACATTTAGGTAGCACTTTGCTGCTTATGAAGGTTAAAGATCAACAGACCTCTCTAGTGGGAGAGTAGAGGCCAAGTACATTTTCCAGTACTTTTCTTTCTAAAGCCTCGGAGACTAGATCCAGTATACCTTAATGACTTTCCCTCCTGGGCTTTCCTGATTAGAGATGGCAACTTGTTCCAAGCTGTCTGAGGCTTTTTGGATGCAGATATAACCTTAAAAGAAACTAAGCAAAATCCACTGAACTCATTTCATTTATAAAACTATGGCTGTATTATTGCTTATGTCTCAAAGGATTTAGTCTTCTAGTTCATCTACATATTCTCCCCTAATAGGTAACTCTAAGTATATTGGCACTTGCATCACAACATGTGTGAGAAACAGGAGTACTGGCATCATACATGGAGAAAATTAGAGCTCTCCAATACTGGAAAAATACTCATCAAGATGCTGGTTAGTAATCAGCAACAGAAGGAAAATCCAAACTCCTTCCTATCAATGCACTCTTCTTCCAACCCCTACTCTCATTCACATGCATGGTACAGTGGAGAAAAATAGGGGAGGCATATAAGGACACTGATCAGAGGAGGTATGTTACAAACCCAAATAGCACTCACAGAACTAAAATAATTTGGCGGTGTCTTACGTTCTTATGTTGCAGCAGGTAAAAATGGGACGTGGCAAGTATAGGCATAAGTAATCATAGTACAGTACATTCAATTCAGTGGGAGCAGAATCACATTAATGCTGATAGCATCTGCAAATCTCACATGTATTTTGCAGCTCTGAAGACCCCAACCAGTGTTGGAACCTGATAGTGCCAAGTGCTGCACAAAGACTTAGAAAACAAAATGAGGAAGATCATTGGTGAAAAAGAAGAATAAAATCAGAAAGAGATGAAATATTGATATGTACATTTACGGGTTTTTTACCACTGTCTCCTTATTCCTTTCAACCTAGCCATCATTATTTGGATGATTTCTTATAGGCAATGTTTCTTGAGGAGACAGTTGAAGGAGATGGACGTTCAACAGATTAGCTCACAAAGGGCATTCTATGTATAAGGAACAGTCCAGAACAGGGGTGGGCAAAGTGCGGCCTGTGGGCCACATGAGGCCCACCAGGCCATTCTGTCCGGCCCACGGGGACCCTAAAAATTTAGAAAATTAATATTTATCTGCCCCTGGCTGCCTGTCATGAGGCCCTCAATGGCTTGCCAAAACTCAGTAAGTGGCCCTCCACCCAAAATAATTGTGCGCTGCTGGTCTACATGAAGGCATCGAGGTGTTTTTTTTAAAAGCTGACAAATATACAGACTAAGCTGGCATGACTGGCTGGGTGAGGGATATTACAACCAGACCAAACAACTGTTTTGTAAGGCCTTGAAGGTAAGCGTAAGAACTTAAACTTGCTGTGATGGAGGGTTTGTTTGATTTCCAGAACCACTAATGTACCAGTGAGAAGGGACATGTGTTCGGCTGACTTTATTCATTGTTTTAAAATCAAGTGAGGACTCCCTCGTTGTCTGCTGCTCTCCCAGGGAGCAGTCCTAAGCAACTTCAAGTGCTTATTTAAGGTCCAAGAAGAGCCTACAAGATGCATATCTTGTGCAAGAGCAACCAAAAACAGCAGGTAATCCACACCACCTGCATGGCATGGGGAGGATAGGTGGCAAATCCAGAGAGTTCACAGCAGAGATGGGAAGAAGAGCAATATGTGAAGAATGGAGCCAGTGGCCGTCAAACTCTTTTCTTAAACTTCCGACGATCTGCTAACCCAGCAAATTCCAAGAAAAACCTTATAAATCACACTGTTGAGAAAGAGATACTCATGGTTTAAATATCACTGTCCCATCAATATTGAAAAGTTAATACACAATAATAAAGCAAAAAATATCAGGCTCAATCTATATAATGAAGATACATGTATATAAAAAAAATACACTTTTGTGATTTAGCTCTGAAAATGAGGAGCCGCATTTCCAGGTACAATACTCACAGAACAATCTTTTATGTCCCTCTCTGCTCCCCATAAAACTAACATCCTCATTTTAGGAGTGACCTTTCCTGTCTGAATATTCCTGGCCTGGCAGACTGTGATGGTTATAACATGGGAAGGCCCCTCTGACTGTAAGAAATCCTTGCCTGTTGGACAGCATGTCATGCCTCCCTTTCTCTGCGTAGCTGGCAAGTAACTGCTGTGAATGGTACTTTGGAGTATATAAGGCACTTTACCCTGATATTTCATTGTTTTAGGTACTATTCCATTGTCAAAGATATATTTTTAAAGCTTATCATTACACGCTTGACATCATTTTAATTGTTTTGGCAGCTGCACAAGAGACATAAATAAATAAATCAAAGACATATTGCAGGGCCTGAGCTTCTCTTCTCATCACTTCCTGACTTAATTCAATGCTAACTTTCTCTAAAGTTCTCAAAATGTTTATACACCAGATGAGAATCAACCATTCTCCCAGTTTATTTGCACTGTCTGTGTGTGTGCTTGCAGCTGGGGATTTTTTTCCAGACTGAAGGCTGAGTTATTCAATGAATTCAGGGATCTGAATCAGCAGAAACTAAGGACTTTTTATTTTCATTAAAGCATGGTGTTATCAAAACAGGAAGAAATCGGTGAAAAGAACACTGTGTCTTCTATACTCTTTGCCCTCTCACTTTGAAATCAACAGATAAAATGTTCCAGGAACTCCATCGCTCTGAGTGGATATGAAAATACACTGTGAAGATTCCTTAAAAGGATACTACCAGGTGGTTTAAACCTAACAATTATATTTTGTTTCAAAAGGAGGCAAGTGTGAGAAAAGCTACTATGAATAGCAATCCTTTTTAACAGAAACTAAGGCTAAAGTGTTGGATCTGGAGAGCACAACATTGCCACATCTGTGCATGTTAGTTGTTGTATTACAAGAAAGTTTCTCATACAAGTGAAATCTTTCTATAAATTAAAAAAGCAGTATATACTGTTCCTATTATGCCATCAAAAGTGCATATGGATAACATGGATGGACACTGTGGGCCCGGACTGGAAACTGGTTTATTTAAATTAAGGAAAACTTAGTAATGAAACAGATTGCAGTACACAACATGCACAAATTTGACTTGTTTGGAATAAAATGGGCAAGAAGCATTAAGTAATTTCAACATTATATGGATTCAACCCCTATAGAGTTTTTTTTATCATTCATTAGTGAGAAAACATGTCAACACCACTCTTTGAATGGAAGTCTGATATGTACTTACAAATGACACAGTGTACTGTACACTCTCTTCTTTCTTATACAAATAGATTGTAAAGGATCTATTATTAAAAAGCAACAGTTCAGATCATCTTCTAATAAATAATGTCTTAGCACACAGACTCCCATCTTCACTTGAGCCCAGACTTTGACAGCCTATTCCAACTGCCTTTAGATTGACTTGGAAAAATAATTCTTTTTTCCATTCTGTACAATACCCTTGACTGAAAACAATTTTCTCTGACCTACTCACCTCTCATTTGGAGCCAACCAGAAGACATAAATTTGGGTTTATGTCACTGGCATACAAAAGATAATTCCAGTTAAAATGAAATGCATAAACAAATACTTTCTTAAATCTTCCAAATGAAAAAGAATTCACTGTTTTTCTGCTTTGGATGGTTTTTTTTCTAATGATATGTTGCTTTTTATTTATAAAGGTAATAATGACGTTATAGCTTTTATATAGGTAAGATCTATAACACAATCATTTAGCAATCATGGGGTGTGTCTATATGAGATGTTTACTGTGTAGTAGACTAATTAGCTGTGCAGTAAACATTTTGATGTCCACACATGCGCCCCTATTAAGCTGGAGTAAACTAATTTGCTTCACAGCAGGACAGTACTTGTATTTACTTGTAAATACAGGTATTATTTGGCTGCAGAATAAAAAACTCCTCAGCAGTACACATGTAGATGCTGCCCCATCTGGCTGGGGCAGGATGATGCTCCATTGCGGGGGCTGCCTGCTGGTTAGCCCTACACTGAAGCACCTTTGTGCCCCAGCCAGTCCCTCCACAGCATGTTGATGTGGGTGGAGCAGCCCTGGGCTGGCAGGCCAACCCTCCAGGCCCCTGCCAGCCAGGGCTACTTCAGTCTAGCTCAGCATGCTGCAGTCCTGTGTGCACATTCAAACAGCAATAAACTTCAGAGTTTATTGTTCCTGGGCACATGTTTAAGTGGTGTGCCTGGGAACAATAAACTCTGGTGCAATAAACTCTAGAATCTTTGCATGAATTGCACATGTAGATGTGCCCGTGGAAATGTACTCTAGTGTGGGAAGCAGCCCACCCTGTCTGAACCTAAAACCATGGAAATTAAAGTATATTTGGAGTTAACAGGCCAAGCTCTGAACTCAAATCCATAGGAACTCCATTGAAGTTGTAGCTGTCCAAATTCAAATTTGTTGAATAATGTGGAAAATCACTAAGATTTCTATTATTGGTTTGGGAACTGAAGAATTCCTGCTCAGTGACCCAAAGAGAGACTAAAAAAGTTCTTACCATCTTAGGTGTAAATGTTTAATGACAGCGAGCTGGATCTTTTGGTCCTTTTGAACTGTACTCCTAACCCAGGAGCCTGCCCACCCTTAGAATAAACTAAAGCAGGCCTGAGGTACCATACAATTTGCTCATGCCTCCACGTCAGTAAAAGCAAAAATAAATAAACAATCCTATTATTATTCTGCATTTTAAGCCCTTATATTGTTTGAAGCTAAATTACCCAAAGTGCTAAATTATGACTTCATTTACATGGTGTGTTTATAGAAATTTAATTTAACTGAATTCTAGAAAATCCCTATTAAAATAAAAAAACAAGGAATAATTAGGCCAACTGTTTCTTAAATGTCTGAATGACTTTCTGTCCTACTTTATTTTCTCCTGCTTCTCTCTAAGCATTTCCCACCCAGGATTCATAGTGCTTTATGACACATCCATCCATATTCTAGAGTCCTTTCCAGCCATGAACTTCAAGCAATCAAGGATAGTGATGGAATATGAAGGGCTGTTGATGATGCCAGTACTGTTATGGGAATTTGCAAGAGTTACTGGACTGTATCTGTTGGTACTGATGGGATTGCAAGGAGATGATGAGTGGTGAAATTGCAGGATACTGGGCATGTCTACACAAGATGCTATACTGCATAGTAGAGCAAATTACTGCATAATAAGCATCACTGTCTACACGTGCAGATACTTACTGTGCAGTAATTTGCTTGGCTAAGTACACACATTTAGAAAGCCAGACCCTGAATTGATTCAATTTATGCAGATTATTCTAACCTGAATAGACTAAACTGACAAGCAAGTGAATAGATATTCTCTTTTGATTCTGGAAATGCAGCCACACATCTGCAGTGGTTCAGGCTAGAAGCTGGGGATGAGGGGGGTAGTAGAGTGAGCCCTTCCTTTCCCTTCAGGCTGGAGGGAAGCTGAGCTGAGCTTTCCCCCTCAGCCCAAAGTGCTATTACCTGCATTCCCAGGGCCACCAGGCACCAAGCTGGGCATGCCCTGCTCTCTCTTCCTCTACCCAGGGGCAGTGATAGTGGCAGTGGCACAACATGGCCCATGGTCCATCAGGCGTGGGGAGCTACCCCTATGGCTTTTGCACTGCTGCCATCAGGGGGACCTGCCCTGGCCATACTGGTAGGTACCACCTGTGCCACCAAACTGTGGTCAGTCACTGGACAGGCAGATGGCAGCAGCAGCAAGAAAGTCATATTGGTAGCGCCCCACACCTGGTGTCTGCTACATAGGGCTGTGCCACTTATGCCAGATAGGGGAAGAGAGAGCAGGCTGTGCCCAGCTCAGTGCCTGGCTGCCTGAGGGATGCAGGTAATAGTGCTCGAGGCTGTGGAGAGAGCCCACACCAGGCATGCCACTGTGGGGGCTAAGCCTGGCGTGGTCCCAGGTGCCAGTCTCCAGAGGGTTTAAGAGGCCACCAGGCAGGAGCTGCTCCCCCAGCTGCATGCCTAGCTCATCTCAGCTCAGCTCTACCCTGGGCCAGCATGGACACACTTGAGCCCCTTCCCCAACCCCCTTCCTTCCCCACACAGCCTGGGTCCCACTGCTCAATGGGACTAATGTCCAGGATAGAACTGCCACTGCCACGATCCCTCTGTGCGTGTCCCCACCTGGGCTTGGAGCTGTTTTGCTCCCCTCTGTGGCAGGAAGCCACCTTTGTTTCTCCCCAAAATCTCTGCCCTGTGACAATTTGATTAGGATGGGCCCAGCAGAGGAGACAGATCTTTACCCTAGTTCTTTAGGTAACCTGAGATGGATACATTCCTGAGGGAGGGGGGAAACCTGCTCCCTCTGCCTACGTGACTGGTATCAGCTACCTGGGTGAGGGGCTTCTACCTGGTGGGCTAGAGTCTGCCTGGAAACTAGTGATGTATTTCAAATTGGTTGGCCAACAGCCAACTGGAGCTGGCCTCCATTGGACCAGCCAGGTGAATGAGGTCACAGGGGCTATATAAGTTAAGGTTGCCCAGGAGGAGGGGGCAGCAGCCATGTGGAGAACTCAGAGAGGAGTTTTACCATCTGAAACTGGCTCTCTCCCCCCATAACTCATGAGCTAGGAACGGCCTGCCTCCAGAAGGAATCTCCAACAGCCTTTGGATGATGCTTGTGAGTAAGCTACTTGAGATCTGATTAGATATATAGCTGGCAGAAACTCAGATGCGTGATCAAAAGGCTACCTCAGCCAGACTGTTTTGCTCTATGGGATTCCTATGATATTGCCCAATCTTGTACCCTATTTTCACCCTACCCCCTGTAATCAAAAAAATCCTTCTTTGTGACCAGTGTAGGAGACTTATTGAGTGGTGGGTCTAAATTATGCCTAAAAGGCCTATTAGGTCTGCGGACTAAGGCAGACTTTCCTTTTTGACCCCTGACTTGGGGAAGTGCCCCAAATGGTTGTACTGGGTCGATTACCCATAGGACTATTAGGCCTGTGTTTCCCTGAGGACACAGGGCTGAGAGAGTCCTTTTTTGGGGTAGTGGCAGCTTATGTTACCCCCAGGCTAGCAAGTGTGCTCCAGGAAGGGGGTAAGCTGGATGCGAGGCACCCCTAGAGAGGCACTTGGAGCCTGGAAGGTGGTCGGGCACAGTAAGGTGGGTGGCTCAATACAGCAGCACCCCCTACTGGCCTGCCACACCCTCCCTCCCACCTATCTAGCCTTTGCTCCTGGGATGCCCCACACAAAACCCCAGCTCCTACAGCGAGGAAGGTGCATCTGGATCACCCCCTGGCTGGGAGAGGGGATCTGGGGATCCTGAGCTGTGCTGAACCACAAGCAGGGAGAAAAAGCCAGACAGACCATGGCTGAGGTCCCTGCTAGTGGGAGAGGAGAGGCAGGGGGGTTAATTTCTTTCTGGCTGAACCTGCTGTCCAAGCCTGCTGATCACTTAAATTGGTTTATGTGTAACTCCTGTTCCAAGCTCTTTACTCTGCAGTTAATTTGCTACCTGCATTTGCAGGAAGCAAATTAACTGGAGAGAAGTTACTGCATAGAGAATCACCTATAGACAGTCAGGTGGAAGCAAATTTGCTTCCAGTCAGCTGGGCAGCAAGGGGCAAAGAGATTGCTCCCTGCTCCTGGGAGCTCCCTGCTGCAGGGGTGGGCTCCGGTGGTAGAGCCCAAGCTGGGACAACTTCCCCCTGCCCTGGAAGAAGGGAGATCCTGGCCCTAGCTCTGTGTTCAGAGCAGGACTGGGGGATTGATCTTTGCTCTCAGGAACAGGATCCTCTAAGGAAAATATTCCTCTAAGCAAAACTGCTCCCAAATGCCTGCACGTGTAGATGCCTGCCCATGGTGGGTTTGCTCTGCAGTAAATTACAGTGGAGTAAAACCATCCAGCAACATTTGCATGTGTAGATGCACCCGCTGATACTCGTTGTTTGGGGTATTTTAGTGGGTGCTGGTGGCATTGTACAAGGATGATGAATAGCACTAGGCCTGGTGATAAGAGTGCTGGAGATTGTACAGGATATTGGATGTAGAGCTGGTGGGGATACCAAGGCAGGTTCAGGTGTCAGTGAAGGATTTTTGGGAAGAGAAATTTCTTCCCTCTTGCCTGGGCCCTGCTTGGGTCTGGGGTGGTGACATTTCAGAATCTTTGGCACAGATTATCCTGTTGTACATGCAGAACTACTGGCCTTTTTCTGTCTTTTATTAGAAGCAAACTGGGTCGGTCCATTTTTATTTTCTGCATGTCATTAGGAAAAATTATTAGAAGTTTCACTGTCTCAAATCACCAGGCTTACTATTAGTACCACAAGTCAAACTTCTTGCAGGTACCTCACGCGACATATGTAAATGCTGTAGATTGGCCCCTGAACACCAGTATCAGACTCAATGTCCCAAATCTTCTCTGGATTACGAACCTTGGAAAGAAACCATTAATTTCTAACAACTGTCATTACATATTTCAATAAGTGGCTGTAATTTCTCAATTTGATTAGATTTAAGTCCCATTCTGAGTGTTTAGGCCCAGAGATTTGCCTCAAGTATAACTCAGCAGAATTGAACTGACTTGAAACAACGTAGCAGCAGCCCTGCTGAAACAGGGCTTAAAACATAGTTTAAAAGTGTGCATAGTGCCAAGTGTGTATAGTGCCTCGGTGCAGTTGCATATGTTAAGAGGAGAGATCTCATAGTTTTCGTAGTTTCTAGGGTTGGAAGGGACCTAAGCAGATCATCTAGTCCGACCCCCTGCCATGGCAGGAAAGAATACTGGGGTCAAACGACCCTAGCAAGTTGTTCACCTAGCCTTGTCTTAAAAACCCCCAGGGTAGGAGCCTACACCACTTCTCTTGGAAGTTGGTTCCAGACCCTAGCCGCCCTGACCGTGAAGTAGCGCCTCCTG
>NW_017728950.1:72435915-72445572 GCF_001723895.1 Crocodylus porosus
GAACAGTGCGGGCCCGAGGACCGAGCCCTGCGGAACCCCACTGCCCACGTCCTTCCAGGTTGAGAAGGACCCATCCACTACCATCCTCTGGATGCGGCCCTCCAGCCAGTTGGCAACCCATTTGACTGTGTAGGTGTCTACACCACAGCCCTTCAGTTTCTTAATGAGAACCCGGGTGAGAGACAGTGTCAAAAGCCTTCCAGAAGTCCAGGAAGACTATGTCCCCTGCTACCCCTGCATCTAATGATCTGGTGATCTGATCCTAAAAGGGCACCAGGTCGGTCTGACAGGAGCTGCCACTGATGAACCTGTGCTGGTTGCCCCTAAGCATGCAGTCCCCTGCTGGCCCCTCCTGGATGTGTGCCAGAATAATTTTCTCGAACAGCTTGCCTAGGATCAAGGTAAGACTAACTGGCCTATAGTTTCCCGGGTCCTCAGAGAAAAGAGATTGCTATGGAGTAGGCAGCAGGTATGTAAACTGTAGGCATATGCCTTCTGTCACCTTTGGGCTCAGGACAATCACTTTATTGATACTTTGGAGCTCTATTTCTAAGCTAAAACCTAATGGAAGCACAGACCTCAGAACTTTCTTAGCAATTGCTGAAACCGCTTCCAGACACAAAGCCAGGGTCTGGGGAAGAGGTTGGTGAGCGGTTGTTAGACTTTTAGAAGCATCTCTCCATGCCCCCAAGGAGAACTAGGCAGCCAGCCACCTCATCTGAAAGCTTCCTGCTGCTCCGCAGGAGGGATTTTACTTTATCTGATAATCGGCTCTTGTTTCAAAGAGGAAGCTGGGCCTCTTTTGTGTATCTCCAGCTGAAAGATTGATTTTCACAGAACTCGAAGGTCAGAAGGGGATATTGTGATTACCTATTCTGACCTCCTACATAACACAGACCATAGGTTTTCTCTTTATTTTCCCTAAAGGCTTCTGCAGTTATAAAGTCTCACTCATAAGCAGTGGTCTTGTAATATATAAGCAACAGCCCCTATTGAGCAGAAACAAATTTAACAGAAAGAACTATAGTAAGAACCACACAAAGGTAAAGATCAACCCAGCACCTGAATGTATTATTGGCACATGTAAAGGTAACTCGGGGGCCTGTCACCTCCAGTTCTGCAAAATAGTTGGAATTAGTGAAGTCCTATATTATAAAATTCCTCAGGGGAGGTGGGGGGAGGGAGGAGAAGATGGACTTATATTGTTACAGAGTGCTTATTTTATTCCTGTCCTTGACAGCTGCTCGTTAACAAGGTACCCATGTGGTGGTAAATACTGCCAGACTGTTCTAGGGAATATTACTAAAAGCTATCTTCCCTCCCTGACCTTGTTGGGTAGTTAATGCACTACTGATTTCCAGTCTCCTCTAGAGACACTTACAAAGTGCACTACCCCTATAATAAGCTCCCTTCAGTGGAGATGCTTAGACCCAATTCCTATGAAGCTTCTAAGATGTGTAAGTTCTACTTAGGCATCCAATGCAGTAAATAGAAGGGCTGTGCAAAACAACACCGTTTCGTTTCGCCTTGAGTTTTGATGGTTTGACGGAACAGTGTTTTGTCTCCAATTTCATTTCAATTCGAAACAGCTGTTCTGTTCCATTCCATTGAAACAGAAATGCTGTTTTGATGCTGTTTTGAGTTTCAGAGGGGATGGGGAGTCAGCCCAAGTCAGCCAGGTGGGCTGACTCTCCATCCGCAACACTAGATCCTGAGCATGTCATGCTAGGAGACACTGAATGTGGCCACCAAGGCATTTAACACCACTTTCACTTCTTTCTGATAGTATTGCTCTTGGGAAGGTGTACAAATTCTGGAATGTGTGAACCACAGCACCCCTGGTGACTTCCATTCTTGAACACAGTCACTGGTGGTATCACCACTCACCTTTTGTAAAACATCTCGGTGGCAAGACCAGATTCTGCAGAAGTGGACATCATGGGTTTGAGGCTCTCCTTAGCCCAAGGAGACTCCCTTTTTTTCCCTTTTCCCAGGACCTGGATGTAACCACCCAGGCTACAGGCTGAGAGGAAGCAACTTCCATCCCTTATGTTGAAACTGGGCCAGAAGTACAAGAAATAGTGAGCATGACTACTCCCAGAGACATTTATGTGACATTAGACAGTCATTAGCAGCAAGGGCCACAAAATGAAGTTTCCTTCTTTCTATGGGAGTGTTCTTCTCAGGGTGGCTCTGGAGTCATGTTCCTTCTTGCTTGTTCCCCTTCTGGCCCCATGGCTCTTGCCTGCCCAATCTCCCACTTCCTGAGCAAGTACTCTACCACCAGGTTGTTGTGCCAAAGGTAGGTCCTACCTTAAGTGGCCTAATCCGACTACACCTCTCAAGTGCAGGACTGGTGGATACTGAGCTTTCTAGTACAGTCAGAACTTGTAGTGTCTATCTGGCAGTCTGTTGTGGTCTTTGGATATGCAGCAGGTTATGGGTTTAAGGGGTGTTTAGGAGCTTAGGCAGAATGTTTCTGAGCATGCTCAGAAACCTAAGCCTGGTTCATAGGGGACATTGGGTCCAAATGGAGGCACCTATTACTTCAAGGTGCCTTTTTCATCAGTGTAGCAGGGTTGTTCTGGATGGCTTTTTTGCAGTGTAGGTGACTAAACTAGATGATCTGCTCAGGTCCCTTCTGACCCTAGAAACTATGAAACTCCACTTTAAAGCATCTACAAGAATGATTTAGGTTTGGTCCTTATTTTTCTAACAGACACTGCTGCACCTATCCAAGGTCACCCTTGCCAGGATCAAGTGGGGGCATTTGTTTAGATTATGTGCAAACCTCTCAAAACACTTTGCATTACTTTTTAGTGCTACAAAAATTAGAGTACTCTTGAGGTATATATACATTCAAAGCCCCCTGGCTAGAGCAGTACAAAGGCACACTGTTCCTTTATTCTCCTTTCTCCCAAGGGAACCTGGAAGTAAGCCCAATCGGGGGCAGGGCAGGATGTCAACCTCCCCTGGAAGGTAGTGTTGGAGGGGTGATGGGGCTGAAGTGAGATTCCTGGCAGCCTACTACCCATCCCGGCAGGGTGATGAAGAGCGATGGTGCTGCCCTAATGCGCAGCAGCAGGCTTCCCTGCCACTGCTGCTGCTGGGTTTCCTACTGTCCACAGAGCCCTGGCAGGCTGCTCTGCTGCCATCACCCCAGGAGCAGCAGCTGTTCCCAACTGCAGCATGGGTCCCAGAATTGGGCTCCATAACAGCTGGGTAAGCAGACCTGTGGCTCCAGGTCCTAGCAGGCTGACAGGGAGACAGGTACTCTCACTCCTTCCTTCTCAGTTTGCGGTGCTGCAAAACATAGCACTACAGAGAAGTTTGTGTTTCAAACAGGAACATTTCCATAGCACTGGTTCCATTTCTGTACTACATCTTTACTCATTTTTGATGAGCTACCAGGATGTATCTAGTGCTAAAAATGGAATGTGTGCCCATGTCCCTCTGACCTCCAGTCCTCCTGATCTCCTAATCCAGGAGTTGGCAATGAACCCTTTGGATCCAGCCCACAGAGCCGTGGCTTCAGCAGCATTTGGCATTCTGCCCCCACACTGAAGTCAGGTGCCAGGGACTTCAGCAAAGGAGGAGCTCTGCCCATGCTGTGCTGTGTCATAGTTAGGCAGGAGGAAGAAGAGATGGCAGCTGGGTCCTAGTGATGGCCCACCTTATACTGGATCTAGCTCACTTTTACCTGCCACCAGAAAATGTTGCCAACCTCTGTCCTATTCAGTTCATACACACACCATCAACTTGCCCTTTGAGACATCATCGGCAGTGGTAGCAGTCCCTCAAAGTCGATGATGGCGTCTGTCAGGCTTGATAGGTCCTCAGGAGACTGAGGAGCCCAATTCTTGGTGCACACATTCTTTGGCAATGGGGGCTTGTTGCATGGGGGAGTGAAACATCACCTCTGAAACTTAAGCATAGGTAATGTTTGGTTGTGCAGAACCCATTCATCCCCCTGAAGGAGAAAATTGAAGAAACCAGCTGGAGCCCATTTTGTTGGAGTGTGTGTGTGCACATGTATGGAAATGTATGGACATTCTTTCTGAGATCATTACAACAGCTCTGCTTCTGAAATCACAGTGCAAGTAATGGTCTGAGCTAGATCATAATATCACTAACTAGAAACTCTGTATTAACCCACAGTTAACAAAATCATCACCATATTTGATTGTACTGATTGCTACTATCTGATTTGTTGTTCAAATGATTTCTGCTATATGTATCAGGTTTTTCTTCCTCCATCACTTTTAATTTCTGTTGTCTGTCCTCATGATGCAGTCCTCATATTCTAGGGACTATTATGTACCATTGTATTGAAGGATCCCAAGTGATAAAAACAACTCTGCTTGTCCTGCAGCTGAGGTCAGTAGAAAGGCTAGAAGAACTTTGTGTTATTCTGAAATATCTAGGAAATGGCTATTGACCAATAGCTTCCATATCTTCTTTGTTTTACTTTTGCACAGTCATACTGGGTGTTTGTATATGTGTTCTGACACATTCTAATTAGAATGCATCAGCACAAACTTGATTAATCTAGTCTGCTCTGTGTTCTAATTAGAATGCTCTAGCGTCAGTATAGCATCACATGTATAAGCTTACACAGATTTAAAAATGGGGCACTTTAAAGCTTGTCAAATGATCTTTGGTTAAGCATCCAACGGCCATTTTTAAACATGTGGGGGCTTAATACGCACAATCCTAGTGCATTTTAATTAGAGTAGCTCTCCTGCAAATGCTCTAATTAAAATGCATTCCCCCCCCCCCAACCCCAGCACGTGTATAGGCACCTATGATTTAACTTTAATTTCCCTACATATGATGTTGGATCAATATTTAGTGAGAGAGGCCAGAACTGGACACTTTGAGCAGGGGTT
This sequence comes from Crocodylus porosus, assembly GCF_001723895.1. Classification (NCBI taxonomy): domain Eukaryota; kingdom Metazoa; phylum Chordata; order Crocodylia; family Crocodylidae; genus Crocodylus; species Crocodylus porosus. The sequence continues at coordinate 72,440,805 of NW_017728950.1, forward strand.
GGTAACCTCTGGCTAGCAGGCTGGAGCTGACCCATGAAGAGTCTGGATCCACAGCAGCTCAGGGAATCAGCAGCAGGTGCTAGCCATGGCAGCAGTGCTGGCATCCCCAAGGTCCTAGCACCTGCGTTTTTCTAGCTATTCCCTTCCCAGCAGCTGCTGATTACTAAGGAGGTATGGGGGAGCAGCCTGCGGTGTAGGGCTTGGTCACAAGCAGCAGTCCACAGAGGCAAAAGGTTGGCAATCTGTGCTTTAGAGGAAGGTCCAGGAAACCCCGCAGAAAAAGATGGCAAGTAACCTACCTCCTTCAAAACCTCAGCCTAATCTGTAATAACAAATAGGTAGTTTAAACCATGAGCTATGAAGTTTTACATCCTTTCCCAAACTTCCTTTTGAACTCCTTCTTTCACCCTAAGTAGTATGATGCTCGCTATGCATAGATGCATTTAGTTACTCTTTGAATTTTACTAAATTCTTGGCCTGAAGGGTATCCTGTAGCAATGGGGTATGCAGTCTAGTTAACCTTTGTATGGGAAAATATTTCAGTTCCGAAGTTGGTAGTTTTTGATTAATTGAATGTCTCATTTTTTGTTGTGATATGAGACAAAGAGAACAGAAGCTTGCGACCTACCATTGCTATAACACTCATTGTTTTGTATTTTTTTTATCGTGTCTCCTTTTATTCATCTCCTTTCAAAATGCTTCAGTCTTTTCAATTTAAGACAGTTTCTCCATACCTCTGATAAGTTTATTGCTCTACTCTGAATTTTGTCTCATTCTACAACATCCTCCTGGAGGTGGGATAAAAAGTACATCACAGAATATTCCAGATGAGATTGTAACATCTATGTGTATTCATTGCAATGTAGCAAGGATTGGAGGAAGCCATTTGAAGCCCACTGGAATCCTGTAGTTGTGAAAATTGATTTTTTTTTATGTGAATATTACTAGTTTTGTGTTCTGATTAAGAGGGACATCTCAAAATCTCCAAAACTCCTTTATTTCATGCAGGCTCTATCTTTAAAATGCTGTATGGAGCAAAATAATACAATTAAAAATAAAAAATAAGAATAATCTAAGGCCTAGTCTTCAAAGTTATTCAGGCCCTATGTCCTACTGAAACATGAGCTTAGATACGTGTGTAACTTCACTCACATGAGTAGCCCATGCAGTTACACCTAAAGCACAACTCGGGGCCAAATTGTGGCATTTAAATAACCAGGGATCTGGTGCAGTACTGTTTCTTCCACTCGGGAGTTCTGGAAGGGTTTGTGACAATTCTTCCTTAGCCTAGTGTCCAAAAAAACCATAAATGGTGGCAGCCATCTTCAACCAGTGCATCAACCAAGCACTACCACAAGCGGAAACATGCATTCCCTGGGGACAAATAGCATTGGCACATATTTCTGCTGCTGCTTGTTGTCCCTGAGGAATGCCCCTGCACGCACATTGCACAGTAAGTTGCCTTGGGGGGTGGCCCCAGAAGCTGTACCTGGGGGCCTCCTGGGGCTCCAGCAGCAGTGATCTGGGTGCGTGGAACCTGGCTAGAAGCTGGAGTGTGGCTCTGGCTCCATGTGCATCACTCCACTTTTTTTCTGCCACAGGTTTTTTTGACACCAGGATCTCCTGGCATCAGAAAAATGTGCCATACTGCATGTGTGGTCTGTGGTACTGCAAACTGCATACGTGCACTAGTGGGGATGTACTCACTGATTGAATAGTTGGTAGACTCCCATGACTGTAGATATGACAGAGCCTTGTTCACTCTTTTTGTCACTAACTTGCATAAAGGTCAGGCACACCCTGGCTCATTGGCCTAATCTGAAGGTTCTTTATGTATCTTCCCTGCTACAAGGGAGAGATCATGTTGTTGGTGGGAGGTGAGGTAGGAAACAATAAGTAAAACAAGAAAAATGGGGTAAAAATCCATTCTTTTTTTTATATGTTATCTCATAATTTTGTTAGATGGAAAAATCGTAAGAAGTAGCCATGCTTGGCTAAACAATGGGAGAAAGAACTAGAAGAAAAGACAGGACATGGAGAAGTTAGACCAAAAGAAAATACCTGGACATAGAACTAATAGAGAGAGAAAAAGCGAGGAAGGAAATGTATGTTCCAAATCAACATTGATCAGCAGCTGGCAAAAACCCCAAGTGCAGTCAGCTGTAACTTTCTCTCTGGATACAAAGGGCAATGGAAATGCAATATGCTATTTCCACAAAAAAGCATCATAGGAAAAGGAGGAGACACATGTGGAAACATCTGTTCCACATGAAAGATAGGTGTGCAATATGATGGGGAAAATACCTGTAACCTGGGCCTCAACTTACCAGTAGTGCAGTGAGAAAGAAAGAGGAGTAAAAGGAGAAAAGAGACAAAGGCTTAACTGAACACAAATACAGCACTAAAGGGTGTAACTTTTTCTAATGACACAGAAGATCATTCTCCTGCCAGATCTTACAAATACATGTTTCTTCACAGCTTGAATTCCCAACCTATCAGGACAGCAAGAACAGAAGAAACTTAACAATGCATGTACAGTTTATAGGAGACATGGGTGACCTAGCTGTGCATGTGTTAATATTTCTTATACCACAGCACTGGGCCCCAGTTCAGAAAAGTAGTAACATATACTTGCCTAACTTTCAGGTACATTTAGGCTAATCCCATTAAAGTCAATGCAACTTAAGTGTAAAGGTGTGTATTATTGTACTGCTTAACTGGCACCCAGGGGGAACACACATATACCTGCAGCACTTCATCAATGTATCCCAGAAAGCCTTGGTAAGTACACAGAAAGGGAATAGAAAAAGTTAATGAGCTCTTATTTATGACATGACTATTTTTTTTGCCTCTACAAACAAGCAATCATGCTCAGCTAAGATGCTTTAAAATCATCCATTATCATCTTTCATTTTCATAAGTGAACACAGTCGGTTTCAGAGGCACAATTCCTTGCCCGGGGCACAAGGTGGCATTGTCCATAAAGCAAAGTACAAAACCACTGTCCATGTGTTTATATCTATAAAATGATTTTAGTTCCTGAATAATTGGGCAAAGTATTATTTTAAGTGCCTGCAAAGTTTCAATCTCAATTCATTACTTTTTCATTTAAGGTAAAAATGGTGTAAACATGTGAACTTCATTTCTCTGGAAATGATACAGCACTGGGTTGACATTCTGTGTTTGGACCTGACAGCATATCTACACCACTTCGTGGCATTCTCAGGAACATTGACAAAATTCATGATCCACCCATGTGTCTCCGCTCCACTCCACTCCACTCCACTCCACTCCAATGCAAAACCTAGAAATGAGGAGATGAGGCCATCTTGAGGCACCCACAGTGCTGCTCTTGTATCTTCTAGAATCAGAAAGCTTGAGATGCTCCAAAGGGGCTTTTGGCAGCAGAAGGCACTCCAAGGAGGCTTTTGGCTTTGGTGCTTGTGGAGTAAAACTCCTCAAGTGATGCTGTGCACCATGGCAGCAGTACAGACACCCTCAACACCTTCATGGGCGCGTCCAGACATGCAAGCATGTGCACTTGCAGCAGCTCAAATAGAACCAGTGCAAATTTGACCCAGGGCTTTTTGCTTCAGCTCACCTTCTTGGGCATGCACTTTGGTGTGAGGCAAACTGTGCTAGCTGGAGCAAAATAACCCTGCCTGACTCCTCCTGGATCTGGAGCCAGGGGGAGCTAGAGCCCAGGGCCAGCACTTGTGCTGTCCTCAGCAGTATAAAAAGCTGCCCTGGCCTCATCAGCATAAACTGTTGTCCTGTCAAGTAGCTCAGGGCTACTTGCTCTTGGGAGCTCCTGGGGCCCAGCCAATGGGTACCTGGGGACACTACCTCTTGTGCCAGCTGGACTACTAAAGCAGCCCTGATCATTCCCTGCACCCTCTACTCACTGCAGCAGTCTGGCAGTGGGGGATGCTGCCTGGCTGTGTCCTACTGTGCACCTCCCAGGCCTGGACAGGGACTGCACAGCCAGTAGAGGCATCTGCCCCTCTGGGCCAGCTGCCAGTGAACTGCGGTTGCAGGGTTGGACTTTGTACGGCACTACTGCTATGTGTGCCCCTGCCCAGCCATCTGGGCAGCTATCACCTGGAAGATGTTCTGGGTGTGGTGGCCTGCTTTGAACTGTCAAAGCATGTCCTCCTGGCCCCATTTGGCCAGGAGGTCAGCCACAGCCAGCTGGGTCCAAGGTGCCAGCTCTGAGGGGGCCAGCCACTGGCCTTCTTAGCAGCCACTGGCCTCCCTAGCAGGAATTCTGGTGTTTCCCATTGGAAAACTGAAAAAATCCTTGACAAAAAAATAGGTCACTCTGTAAAATACCTCGAAATCCATGTTCCTCAACAATTAAAATGAAAGACCACTACAGAGAGAGTGAAACAGAGACAGCGATCAGTTGGGCAATGTTTTATTAATATATCTACAGTGTTAAAGCAAGTCTCTTATTATAATAATAAAGTGAACTTTAAATACAAATTTCATGAATACATATTTTGCTGCCCTCCCACAGGGCGATGGCCCCCACACAAGGGGTTCGGCCCCCCCACAGAGGGTTCAGCCCCCACACAACAGCTATGGCCCCCCAACAGGGGGTTCAGCCCCCCAACAGGAGATTCATCCCCCACACAAAGTGTTCAGCCCCCCAAAAGTGTTCGACTCCCACACAAGAGGTTCAGCCCCCCAACAAGGGGTTCATCCCAAATGGCCCCTTCAGGGGCTACCACCCCCCTTGCAAGGCCCACATGCCCCACCCCAGCCC
>NW_017728950.1:72446151-72449572 GCF_001723895.1 Crocodylus porosus
CAGGGCAGGGGTCAGGGGGCTGGGGGAGTGGGTGGGGCCATTGGGGATGCCCCCCATGGTCCCTGCCCCCTCTATCCCTTACTCACCAGCATCAGAGCCCTGGTGCTGAAACATAGGACCTGGCCGGCCACGTGTTTCAGCACCAGGGTGAGGGGCCAACCATAGAGATGCTCTGGCAGCCCGAGCATCTCCATGGAGGGCCCAGGCTCTAGTTGTCCTGGTTTTTTAAGCTTTGATTTTTTTTAGACCCCTGGGTATCCAGGGGTCTAATTTTCTCACGGGGAACATTTTTTCGATTCCACACATGCTTGTTGCCCCACCTCAAAGGGGTTTGAGGCAGAGCAAGAGGCACGTGCACACTTGTGTGGATGCACCCCATGAATCTACTGCTATACATGAAGTAAACACCTATGCATGCATTTAGAGAATCAGACAATAAATGCTGGGTAATGCTGACCACCCATTTATGCCATTTGAAGTTTACAACTTTTGTTGGTCTTACAAAGCTCAGGAACTATGGTACATATTCTCAAGTGCCATCTACTGGCACCACATCTATTAACCATTTAAATATGTACAAATATAGAGCTTTATTGTATGACTACAAAGAAAGATTCTAGAAGAGACAACAAGTGGAGGAAATCGAGTCAAACTGTTCATCTATCTTTTATCACATAGCTGTGCCATTTGGAGGTTATTATACATATAAATAACAACTGTGATTTTCAAATTAAATGTGTTTTGGATAAGTTAAATCAGATATTTACAGCTGTTTACCAAGTTATAATATTTACACCTGATTAACAAGTTATAATATTTTTACAGTTTACAATTTTTCTTTTGGTGGGAAAATAGTCTTAAAATTATACCCCTACTGGCAATGGAACTCTGAGAAATCTATATTGATGGCATTAGAGTACAGTTATCATCCTGCTATTCACATTATGCCAAAGAGTAAAAGAGTAATAGGATTTATTGCAGCAATTTATCCTCAAACATCCTTTCATGGTCAGAAATGCTAATCTTAGTGCAGAACATAATGAGAAGATTGCACACAAGCAATTAGAACTTAAAGACATCACACAACCGAAAGAGGCAATATTAAAATTGTATAAGTAATGGTATCATCTATACAAAGAGAACTTCTTAATTGTTGGCTGGACATCCAGGGGTCTAAAAAAATTGAAGCTAAAAGAAGCAGCACAGGGCACGGTCTGGGACCATGCCCTGAGGCAACCAGAGGCTGGGTCCTCCATGGAGATCCTCCGGCTCCCAGAGAGTCTCTTTGGTTGGCCCCTTGCCCTGGTGCTGAATGGGGCTTGGCGGGATGGGGCCAGCCACAGCAGGGTTCAGGGGGAGTGGGCGGAGCTGTTGGGAGTTCCCCCACATGGTCCCCTCCCCCCTCCTCCAGCCCCACCCCCGACATCTTACTCACCAGCACCAGAGCCATGGTATATAAAGATATGATTGGACAGCTATCTTTTACTTTACACATGCTGAAGGCAAAGCCACAATAGTAGCATGTGTGACAGAAGGTGGATAAAGCTTGGTTCCCTAGCATCTAAAGCATTTTGGAAAGATAAAATTCCTTGTCCCCATTCCCTACAACCATGAAAAAATAGTAAGTGATATTAGCTATGCTATAAACAGTTTGTTCGCTTTCCCTGTTTCTGTCCCTAGCTCCATGCTCCACAAATTAGAATACAAATATTGCAGTAAACCTACCATAGTTTCTTTCAAGGAGGAGGTAGTGAATTTCTATTCCATGAAAGTTATCCTCACATGGCTCTTTTCCCATTTAATCTAGATCATTATGAAAATATGTGTAAGTTACACATATACAGCAGCGAAGTCACCTTAAACTATGTTAGCATACCCCATTAAAATCCCACAGAGACCAGAAAAAGATTTTACTAATGGTGCTCCCTTGGCAGAATGTGTTTTGTCAGGGATGAAAGGAGATTACATAATGTGGCTGACTGTAACAGCAATGGAATGGACTCATAGGACTGGAAGGTCTATGTTCCTGTGAGTAACAAAAGAGCTTTACTAAGTACTGAAATAAGTGAATGCTACTCCCCTAGATGAATCTGATATTTTAGAAAGATAGGCTAAAGTATGCACTTCAGAACTGAGTCACATTTTTTGCCAGGCAATTAGATCTGAGAGCTTGCTTTGGTTACAGACTGTGGCAGCTTCCAAATCCTGGATTTGGCCATAATTACCAGTAAGTGGTCAAAAATAGAAGAAGTTTGGGAAAGAGTGTCTACACTCCTGGTGTATGAATGGTTTATGTACACAGTGAGGGAGGGCACAAGCAATAGTCTGTATAAAGTAGGGCACATCCACACATGCAAGCACATGCACTTGCAGCAGCTCAAATAGAAGTGGTGAGTATTTGAGCAGGAGCTTTTTGCCTCAGCACACATGCCCAGACATGCACTTTAGTGTGGGGCAAATAGTGCCTCTTGGGGCAAAATAACTGCCTGGCTTCTCCTGGATCTGCAGCCAGGGGGACCTAAAATCCTGGGCCATCACCTGTGCTGTCCTCAGCAGTATAAAAAGCTGCCCTGTCCTGGCCTCATGAGTACTAACAGTTGCCCTGTCAAGTAGCTCAGGGCTGCTCACTCTGGGAACTTCTGGGGCCCAGCCAGTTGGTACCTGGGGACACTACCCCTTGTGCCAGCTGGACTGCTGAAGCATCCCTGCGAGTTCCCTGCACCCTCTACCCACCACAGCAGTCTGCCAGTGGGGGCTGCTTCCTGGCTGTGATCTGCTACATACCTGCCAGACTCAGATGGGGACTGCACAGCCAGTAGAGGCATCTGCCAAAGGTTGGCCTGTGTGTGCACTACTGCTATTTGTGCCCCTGCCCAGCCATCTGGGCAGCTATCACCTAGAAGATGCTCCCAGTGTGGTGGCCTGCCTTGAACTGTCAAAGCATTTCCTCCTGGCCTCAATTGCCCAGGAGGTCAGCCAGCTCCAGCTGGGTCCAAGGTGCCAGCTCTGAGCAGGCAGAATCCTGCTACTGGCTTCCCTTATTTAGGGCTAGCAGTGTTCCTTATTTAAAAACTGAAAAATTCCTGATAAAAAAATCCCAAAGTCACCCTGTAAAGTACCCCAAAATCCATGTTCCTCCACAATTAAAACAAAATACCAGAGAGAATGAGATACAGGGAGACAGCAATCAGTTGGGCAATGTTTTATTGATATATCTACAGTGTTAAAGCAATTTGGAAGCCTACCAGTGTCTCGATCATCATAATAAAGTGAATTCTAAATACCTATATGTTTTGTTGCCTCCTCACAGAGGCCACAGACCCCCCTCAGGGGCTAATGCCCCCCCAGAGGCTATTGCTTCCCCAACAGGGGCCACAACACTCCCACAGGGGCCACAGCCTCCCCAAGAGGTGCCACAGCC
>NW_017728950.1:72449757-72471423 GCF_001723895.1 Crocodylus porosus
TTGTGAGGCAGGGATCAGAGGGCTCAAGGGGCTGGGCAGGGCAGGGATTGGGGTGGCTTGGGAAGCTGGGGGGATGGAGCCAGGTGGGGCAAGGATTGGGGGACTTGGCAGGTTGAGGGGGGTAGGGCCAAGCGGGGAAGCCATGGGGTGCTTGGAGGGCAGGTGGGGGATGGGGCCATGTGAGAAGAGGAGCTTGGGGGGATGAGGCTAGCTGGGGAAGGGATTGGGGGGCTGAGGGAGGATGAGGAAGGGTGGGGCAGGGATCAGGGAGACTCGGGGGGAGCAGGCAGGGGAGGGGGCCAGCCAGAGTAGGGATCTGGGGGGCTAGGGAGTGGGTAGGGCCAGCAGGGGTCCCTCCCAAGGTCCCCTCTCCCCTCCTCAGCCCCTCCCTGCTCCTTATTTACCTGCAGTGGAGCCTGGGTCCAGATCCCTGCAGCTGGCATGCTGCTGCCCTGCACAAGCAGGCAGTGTGCTTCAGCACTAGGGTGAGGGCCAACCATAGAGATGCTCTGGCTGCTACCAGAGAGTTTCTATGGACGACCCAACTTCTGGTTGCCTCAGGGCACTGTCCTGGACTGTGCTGTGCCCTGAGTTTTTTCTCTGTGGAATTTTTTAACTCTTGGATATCCAGGGGTCTAATTTTGCCCCCATGCTGCAAATTTGCAGCACGGGGAACATTTTCTCGTTCCTGCACAAGCCTTTTGCAGCATCTCAAAGGAGTTTGAGATGCTGCAGGAGGCATATGTGGGCTCATCTGGACATGTCTGTAAAGGGTGAAAATAAATTACAAAAACTCAACAGCACCCAAAAGAGGAGGAAGTAATGTGAAGTAGGAAATTATAAGAAATTGATCTGATAGATTTGGTGAATTTGTGGTTTGTTGAGTAAAAATATTCTTCTTTTACCCTGGTACAGTATATAGAAAAAGATTATGAGTTTGATTGTTTACAGTATGGATAGATGTCTTCCCCCAGATAACCATGCCTAGGCTGCTTACCCAAAGAAATAATTTACAACCACTGTTGGATGATATACCCTTATACAATAGAGCAACTGATCACCTTAGTGATCCTCCATCCAGGCATAGGCTGCAGCTCAAGATGGTATAGCACAGATGAGGATGGAGATCCAAAGTTATCTTTTGCGCTTCCATAATCCTGGGCTATACACAGAGGTCATTGGCAGAGTTTAGAGTACTCTGAGATGAATCCAAAATAGCAGTTTTAATGATATACCAGAGTGTAGCTACCCTTGGCAGTCTTTGGCCTTGGAGTAATACAGAGCAGCAGCTAAGGATCAGAGCCAGGTTACTTACAGCTTACACCCATGATATGACAGAATATCATCTTGCACTTATGAAAAAGCAGAAGCAGCACACGGCTGCTGTTTCAAGGTAGTGAGAATGGCTTCCTTGTGATCTCTTGAAAAGTCGTTGCCATGGGAATGAACTCGTTTTGGTATTTTTTATTTCCTTGTGTTAATCTTTCTTACCTAAATGAGGTTCTGAATCCCTGGAAACTGCAATGCTATTTCCAATATTGAAAACTGTTTAGGGTACCTGTTGGTTATTCATATGCTTTTCTCCTTACATCCTCAACAGCATACTAGTAGTATAACGTATATCTAATCCAGTAATCCTGAACCAGGGTCCTACGGCATCTTGGAGTGCCTTGAGATCCTTACAAAGGTGCCACAGGGCACCACACAATGTCATCATTGTTAAGTGTGCAAACATAAGTGACAAAATAAACTGAAGAGATTTCAAATAGAAATCCATAGTATTAAATGCATTCTAGGCTTTTGTGGTCTTTCTGAGTTATTTGCAGCAGAGAAGTTGTCTATTATTTTTCTGTAGTTCAAAAACAAGTGAAAGCTAAGAGCTGGCAGTATTTGAGGGGTGTCTAAAGTCTAATGTGGGGTGCTTTCAGTCTAAAAAGATTAAGAACCAATGAACTATTCAAAACATGCAAAGTAGTTAGGTACTATATAATACTGCTGCTACCACGTATAATATAATCCTGGTGCTACTCCCCTAAAACATGTAAGAGTGCTAAGTCTATCACTTCAAGAGGGCCAGGTTTTCCCCACAGTAGCTCCATAATGTCTTAGCAAACTCACTGTATTAAGCTCCCTACTTTATGAGATGATCCTGTGATTTAAACCATGGATTATAAATATCATGAATTAAGTCTCAAGATGTTAAGGCCTGTATTGGCCTTTCTAGCTGTGGTCTGGTGGATATGTGTGTGTGCATTTGTGTGCTTGTATAGGTGCACAGCCCTACTCTTAATTCTGAGGCTAAGGCCTTGTCTTACAATAAGTTGTCTATGCTGGAAGCAGTTCTGGTGCACACAGCAGCCTCCACAGGAAAGCCTCCAGGGTGCTTTCACAGCACTCTTCTGGAAGCTCCATGCAGTTCCACTTCAGCAGCTGTGCTGGCAGAGGCAAAGGGCACCCTAGGAAAGCACTAGCCACAGAAAGGATTGCAGCTGAAGGCTCAGGCATGTCTACATGCCCTTTCTATGGGCTGCTGGGTGGCACCAGAAGTCACCTTTTTGTTAGAGAAGTCAGTGTTGGTCAGAGGATTCAGGGTTCCTTTGTGACACAAAGGACTGGTTCTTTGGCCTCAGGGGAGAATGCAGACATCATCACAGTTTGGTAGCAAAACCCCTTAAGTTCTGCCAATCAAACAGTGCTATGTGGACAAGGCCTAAGAAAACACACGGCTACTGACTGACTAGTTCCAACCCAATGACAGAGAAGCGGAGAGCTGATTTCATGCTTTTATTCCCACACACGCCCATGTAATGCTAGTCATAATCCAACTGCAAAGTTGATCTCTTAAACGTAATAAAAAAGATCACACAGATATGCAGTGAATAACAGAATGAAGTTGTCATTTCAGCACATCAATCTGTGTAACATCTGGACTTAGGCAAAACTTGGACAGAAAATAATAAGAGGATCTGAGTAACATTCCACACCAAGGTTGGATTTCACTTCACTCACATAAATCCTAAGTAACAGGGTTTTATGTGGGTGGAAGAGTCAGTCTGAGGCTACGATACATTATGTTCTCCCCCAGTTGGTTTTGTATCTCAATCACTTATGCAAGGTGAATTATGATAACTAGATCTGTGTTATCAAGGATCAGATAGCTTTTCCATGGGACTGCTTCAAAGTCCCCCCACCTCCTTACTAAGAACAAATATTATCATTAGGATTTCTGCATGGAAGTCTTGCCAAAAGCTTTCTACTATGCTGTCCTTCTGCTTTAGATCCAACAGAACTCATTCCCGTTGTCATGTCACTTCTGTCATCTGGTGGTGGATCAAATTCCAGACTCCCCTGGGATGATGCCCCTAGGATTGCATCTGCTTGACAAAATCCAAACAATGAAGAGAACTCAGAACAGCATTACATAAATGGATGCTGGGGGGGGGGGAACTTTTTTAGCAAACATACAACAAGGTAAGCCCTGCACCCTCCCTGAGTACTACTCTATTCCACTTTCCCTGTCTGATTTCTTCCTCTGCTTTCTGCTCCTGTTCAAGGCTCCCTGCCCAATCTGTTGCTTTCTATTACTTCTTCTATGCTTCCTGCCCAATCTGTGGATCTGCTTTCTACTCCCTGCCTTATTTGTCACTGTGTTCTCTGCTCTGTCCTTGATCTGCAGCATGCCATATACAGAGGCTATCCATGCCACATGAGTTAAATACAAACAGCCATAAAGCACAAGGCTGAATTGATTCAGTCTATGCAAGCTACCCTAACCTGCAAAGATTGAACCAATAAGCAAATGAACAGGCAATTTCTCTTAATTCAGGAAATGCAGCCACATGCCTGCAGTGGCTCAGGCCAGAAGCTGGGCGGGGGGAGAGAGGGAAGAGGGGCATGGGTGGCAGGGGAGGCTAGAACACAGCTCTCAGGCACATAGCCCTCAAGGTGTCTGGGATTTGCAGTCCACAATCAGGACATCAGGACCTTGCAGGATTGCTCATCACTTCTTCTTGCTTCCAGGTGCCTCTAGGATTTGTAGTCCACAGTCACAGCCTGCAGTAAGTAAGCCTGGCAGGGCATATACTCTTATACTCAGTGGAAGGGAAGTTTGACCCCTGCTCCCTGGCCCCAGACCCTGGTAGGGGTTTGCTTGGGGTGGGGAAGGGGGGACAGTGAGCCAGCCCTCACTGCTCCAGCTAGGAAGCAGAGAGGCAGGGCCAGCTCTGCTCTCTGAAGCAGACAGCACAGCCCAGGCCAAGGCTGAAAAGCATGCTGGGATCCTGGGGGACTGTGCTTTAACTTGAACCAGGAAGTGGTTAGGGTCAGAAGTTTTATAAATCAGTTTGACCTAAATCAGTTAAGCCTGATGCTACATTCAACTAGGTTTATCTTAAACCAGTTTCAGCCATTTTGAAACTGGTTTATGTGTATTACACTTCTATTATGTTACAGGTTTAAACCAGTTTCTGATCACTTAGACCAGTTTATGTGCAACTTCTGTCCCTACCCTTGTAGCACATGTGCCATGGGTTGGCCACCCCTAATTTAAACAGTACCAAGAAGAAGATGCATGTGCTATTGAAATGTATGTTCATTTTTCCTAATATACAAGTTAGAAGAAATTGTCTTAGAACCTTAAAATGTATCAGGTCTCTATAATCCCTTTGTCATACTTCATTATTTAATTTGTGTCATCCTTTTGCCCATTAGATACATTACTGCCTAGCTTTTAATCTGGATTTGAGCTGTATGACACACTAATGCACTGGTAATTCTGAGTGAGCAATGGCATCCAGTAAAAGGAATTATATACTTATTACTAAAAGATGACTAGACAAAATGAAGCAGATTCTGCTTACAAAGTTTCCCGCTTTACCTCTTAATAAGTGATAGAAGCAGGTCACATACCTCCTTGAATCAAGAAGATGAACCACTCCAGGTGCCTCTAGAATGCCTTGTGTGTTATTTGTGGGTTCAGCAAAGGAGCCATAGCCAGCTTTCAGGAAGAGGTTAGACTTTATTCACAAATAAACTCAAGGAGAGGGATAACAGAAACAATTCTATTATGCTACAACTTGCAGTCCTTACCCATGACTAACTGCCCACATTCAAGTCTATACAATCAACAATCAATGGGGAGAAGTGAGCACGCTAGAAGACAGTTACAGGCTACAACTAGATCTGGACAGGTTACAGGGGTGGGCGGATGAGAATAGGATGAATTTCAATACAGACAAGTCCAAGGTGTTTCACTGGGGGAGGAAGAACCAGCACCATACCTACCTACCCTTCTTCTCAGCACAGAGACAGAACAGGATCTTGGAGTCACTATTGATTCCAAGATGAACATGGCCCGACAATGTGGGGACACGGTCAGGAAGGCCAACCACCCCTTGTCATGCATCCACTGGCGCATCACGAGCAGGTCCAAGGAGATGATCCTCCCCTTCTATATGACATTGGTCAGGCCACAGTTGGAGTACTGTGTCCAGTTCTGGGCGCCGCACTCAGGAAGTATGTGGATAGCATCAAGAGGGTCCAGAGGAGGGCCACTCGCATGATCAAGGGGGCAGGTAGACCATATGAGGAGAGGCTATGGGACATGAACCTGCTCAGCCTCCACAAAAGAAGGCTGAGAGGGGATCTGATGGCTGCCTATAAATTTGCCAAGGGGGACCAGCAGGCAATGGAAGAGGTCCTGTTCTCCCGAGCGCTACTGGGAGTAACGAGGAACAACAGCCATAAGCTGAGGGAGAGTAGATTCAGACTAGACATCAGGAGGTGCTACTTCACAGTCAGGTAGCTAGGAGCTAGAAGCAACTTCCAAGGGAAGTGGTGCTCAGTCCTACCTTGGGGGTCTTCAAAAGAAGGCTGGCTAATCACCTAGCTGGGATTGTTTGACCCCAGCATCCTTTCCTGCCCATGGCAGGAAGTCGGACTTGATGATCAGCTTAGGTCCCTTCCAACCCTACGAACAATAAAAACAAAAAACATTAAGTTACTCTATGATAAGGACTTTCTCCTGGAGTTAATCACAAAAACTGAGGTGCAGACCATACGTTTTTTCAAACCACAGGTGGAGCAGGTGGAAATAGTATTGCTCCCATTTTGTTTCGAAGTTTCAGGTACTCAGATAGGATGTGAAAAATCTGGGTTCAATTCTCTCTTCAGCCTGAGTGGATTTGAATCAAGTGCTACTACCTCATCAAAGAATGCTACTTACTCCTGTTGTAATTTTTCCACTTAGCAGGGGGAATAGAACTCTGTGTGTGTGTGTGTGTGTGTGTGTGTGTGTGTGTGTGACACAGAGAGAGAAAGACATACACATGAATAAGCTTCACTCACTAACCTGGTGTTTAGGACAGGGAAGACCTGGATTCTACATCCTATGGCAATGAATACTCATTCTAAAGTTGTGAGATAATAATTGGAGAAGGTAACCTTACTCAGGTTAACAGAGCTAGCTCTGCTAAAAGAAGTTCAGTTTGAAATGAACACCACATTTGAATTTTATGTTTAAATATGTGTTAAACCCTTCCCTTTCACTCTACTTCTTGTTATGTGATGTACTGCTACTCTTCCTATTCCACCCATGTTACTAGGCTTCACTCCATATCCATACTAGGAAAGAAGGCAGCAGTAATCATTACATACTATTTTATCAATAAAAGCCTTTTGAAGATGATTTCTCTCTCTCTCTCACACAAGAAAAAATGAAAGACAAGCTCATGTTACATATGCATTAAACTCCTGTAATTTAACTTCAATCAGATTTAGCATCTCTAAGCATCTCTAACAGTGCCTGACAGCTCCTAGGTCAACTAAAAGAAGATCTCTGGGATGTAAAATAGCCTAAGGGCGAGCATTTCCAGAAGCATCTGTTGGGTGACAGCAGCAATTTCAGAAGTTACCAAGCAGTTACAGCTTGAGAAGGGATTTGAAATCAAGGCACCCTCTTGGCTAATTTAGTGCTTGTCATTTACAGTGTCCTCTATCAGCAGTTGTCATCCCTGAGAATGAAGCTCTGAAAGCTGTGTTGAAGGGATTCAGTGCAAATGCAGGGGTGGCTTACATATAATCGTGCCTCTTTTTAAAAAAACAAAGAGCAGTACAAATGGCAGAAGGCAGAGAGGATGGCCTTCCAGGAATGTGAGAGTCAACTGGAACCCCATGGGACATTTAATCATTCTGTGAAAAGGGAATCTTTTCAGTTGTTCTATACGTTTTACCAACATTGTAAAGAGGAGATCAATGTTGCCATTCCATTTTGCATGTGATTGAAGGGGGAGCAGGATCATGTTGTAAAGGATGCTCTCAAACATGGGTGAATGCAGAGTAATTCCATAATGACAGCCCTTCATATGAGAAGGTAGGGCAGGGTAGCACCTTACAAACTAACTCATTCAGAAGCATGAGCTTTAATAGGTTAGAACCCACTTTGTCATATAAAATGAATGGACTTGTAGAGAGCAGCAGCACCAAATAGAAAGGAATAAGGAATCTTCATGTCTCCCAGCAGTGCCCACATTTTTTCTCTCCCTTCCCTATCCTTTTTATTTAAATGATTTTATTCTTTTTCTATTTAGTATCCCTGTTCTCTGAAAGTCTATTTATGGCAACTGACAAAGTAGGCTGTAGCTTGTGAAAGTCCATACATCTCTGAACAAGTTAGTTTATAAGTTGCTCCCTTGCCATCTTTGCCTAACTTCAGACTGACATGGCTAACCATCTTTCTATTCATATGAGATACAGATTGGGATAGTGCTCAATAATTTAAGTCCATGCCACAATAACTACACTGTTATTCTTACTCAAGTTACCTAGTTTAAATGTCACTTAGGCGTGTCTACATAAACTGCAATCATACCTGAAGATTGCAGTATTATTCTTAGTTCTCTCCCTCTTGATGTGTCATGACTCAAACCAATTACAGTTACCTTAAAGGGTCTATTACTTGTATAGAGATACATACTAGGATTGCATTTACTATGACTGTGGTCTCAAATGGAGACTTGGCAAAAAAAATCTACCTTGGTTTCTTGCCACTTTGTAATCATGGCAAGCTTTGTGGATATTTATGTGGGAGGGAAGGAAATGGAGCAGGAATGAACAAACTGAGAAAACCTTTACCCGTAGTCACTGAGTTGTACTTGATGGCCATGTCTGCACTGCATTAGACAGATCTAGGGAGCACAACCACAAAAACCCATCCTACCTATTTAGTCCTGTTCTAAGAACAGGAGCCTTATGACAAATAAACGTCATGTAGCTATGATTAGTGACATGGAGTGCACCCAGTACTGGTCTCATGAACACCCCCCCAGTCTAAGAATGGTGCTGGGCATGCACCAAAAAGTGACTATGCAGCGTCTTTATGGCACTGTATGGGTATATCTATATGTTCCTTAATGTTCCGTAATTACAGCACATTAAGTTTAGTACCTCTAATTACAGATACTAACTTGATGCACCATAATTGGCACTACTATGCAGTAGCACTAACACACGCTGTTTTGTGACAGGAATGCACAGTAGACTAATTCTACTGCACATTAGTGCACTAGCACAGATTTTACTGGCTGTGCTAATGGGCAGTAGATTTAGTTTACTGTGCCTTTAGTGTCTCATGTAGACGAACTCTATGTGTGTGGGTTGGGATTGAGTGGTTGGGGTACATTTTCATGTACAGCACTCCCTAACGCTAATATGTCTGATATAATGTCCGATGCATTTTTTTTTCATTGTATGACCTCTGGTATTTTGGATGGGTACTGTAGAAAGAGTTAGAGAACTATGTAGTTCCCATTCAGACATGGGCATGATCCTAACACTTTCAGTGCTCTTGAGATGGATGCATTTCTCTGAAACTCTTGTTCAGTACCACTAAATAGATCTTTTCCCTCAGATAGTTCCCATCATTAGAAGCAAATAATAATAATAAAAAATGCTTTTTATAGTGAATCAACAACAGGCCTAGAAAGCTAAAAGGAATTTTAAAATTTATTATAAGCGACAAATATATGAAAAACAGATTTCTTCTTTTCATTTAACTGGATGATTGTGTATTAAAGGCTTACAACCCTAGATCCTTAACATATTAGCATTGATAGGAAAACTGAAGAATTGATTGATATTATGGAAGAAAGGAACAATGATGTATTCAGTTTGAGTGAATCCAAGTGCAAAGGACAAGGAAAATTAGCTTTGAGAGATGGAGATAAATTATTTTGGTGAGCAAATGGAAACATTAGAGAAAATGGCATGGCTACTACAGAGGATTGGTAACAGAAGTGAAGCACATCTCAGTTATTTACAATTACAGTAAAGGTTGGAAAACAAATGCTTAGAATAATGCAATGGTATTGCTCTGAGACTGAATCTTCTATGGAAGAGACAATACAGTAGAAGAACAGAGAATGAGGATAGCAGAATTGATATTATTATGAGTGATTTTACAGAGCAAGTTGGTATAAGCATATAAGAATATGAAGAATGTCCAAACAGAGATGAATATAGATACGAAGAGGGCGAATGATTATTGGATTATTGTCAAAGGAAAATTTAGAATTGGAAATGGTTTCAAAAGAGAGAGAGATTTAAAACACAAAATAGTTCAGATATATTAAGTGGACCCATAATTTATATAACAACAGAGAGGTTTGGGCAACATCTTTGAAAAATGTGAGGGTAGTCATCAGCACTCTATGTTAAAGAGCAGTACACATCCTCAATGATCAGGATGGGTTCAAAAGGGGCAAACTGAGGCACTCTGGGTTAAAATGCAAGGGGTCATGGGGAAAGGGACTTGATAGTGCTACAGACTGCCTCACCAGGGGGATGAGCTGGACCTGGAATTCTCAAGTTAGCTCACAGAGGCCATAAGGACAAGGGATGTGGTTGTCATGGGTGACCTAAACTACCCAGACATCTGCTGGGAGGATCAGTCAGCCAGGTCTGAACACTCACATAGTTTTTTAGCCTGCATACAGAACCTCCACCTAACCCAGGAGGTACACAATCCCACCAGAGGAAATGCCTTGCTGGACTTGGTCCTTGCCATGAGCAATGACCTGGTGAGGGATACGTGGGTGCTCACCTACCTAGGCATTAGTGACCATGGTCTGCTGAAATTTACTATCTAGCACAGGGTGATGAAAGCAAGCAGTAAGGCAAAGTCCTTGACTTCAGGAGGGCCAACTTCATTGAGCTAAGGAGATTAGTAAGAGAGACATTGGGGACTTGGAGCTTCAGTGAGATGGGAGTCCAGGACAGGTGGTTGTTCCTTAAGGAGATGATCCTCTGAGCTCAGAGGGAGTCAGTCCCAATATGAACCAAAGGGGGAAAGAGTCCTAAAAAACCTCCTTGGCTCAGTAAAAGCAGGAGGGCCTGAGGGCAAAAAAGGTTGCATACAATCAGTGGAAGCAAAGGGCAGCCACCAAGGAGGATTACACCTCTGTTGCTCATGATTGCAGGGAGGCGGTTAGGAAGGCCAAGAGACAGAACTAGGGCTGGCAACCAGAATTAAGGATAACAAGATGTCCTATTTTAAATACATAAGGAGTAAGAAGAAGGCACCAGGTAATGTGGGGCCCCTACTGGACAGGACTGGCAATCTGGTGATTGCAGCAAAGGAAAAAGCTGATCTCTTCAATGAGTTCTTTGCCTCCATATTTCTGAGCAGGGACTGGGACAACTCCTTCACTAGAATTACGGACAGGCTCAGGGGACACAACTCCATACCTAGGTCAGGGATGATCTAGTTAGGGAACTCTTGGAGGGACTGGACATGTATAAATCAGCAGGTCCGGATGCTCTTCATCCAAGGGTGCTGAGGGAATTGGCGGAGGGCCCCTGGCACAACTCTTTGAGTGCTCATGGTGCTTTGGCCAGGTCCCAGAGGACTGGAAAAGGGCCATTGTGGTTCCCATTTACAAGACGTGGAAAAAGGAGGACCCAAGTAACTATAGGCCAGTTAGTCTCACCTTGGTCTTTGGGAAGATCTTTGAGAAAATTATCAAGGGGCACATCTGCGGGGGCCCAGCATGGGAGGTAATACTCAGGGGCAATCAACATGGGTTCATTGTGGGCAGATCCTGCCTGATTAACCTTGTTTCCTTTCATGACCAAGTTGCAGAGTCCTTGGATACCGAGGTTTCATAGTAGCTAGGGTCAGGAGGGACCTGAATTGATCATCTAGCCTGACCCCCTACCACAAGCAGGAATGAATGCTGGGTTCACAAGACCCCAGACAGGTGATCATCCAACCTCCTCTTGAATTTGCCCAAGGTAGGGGCGAGGACTACTTCCCTGGGAACTTGGTTCCAGATTTTGGCCACCCTAACTGTAAAATATTGCCTTCTGAGCTCTAACCTAAGCCTATTCTCTATCAGCTTATTACCATTGTTCCTCATCACCCCAGGTGATGCTGGGGAGAAAAGGGCTCTTCCTATTTGCTGATGATCTCCCCTGATGAGTTTGTAGTCAGCCACCAGGTCCCCCATCAGCATCCTCTTGCTGAGGCTGAACAAGTTCAGGCCCCTCTGTCTCTCCTCATAGGGCCTGTCCTACTGCTCTCTCACCAAGTGGGTGGCAATTCTCTGAACCCTCTCCAGGCTGGCCACATCCCTTTTGAAGTGCGGCGCCCAGTACTGGATGCAGTACTCCAACTGCGGCCTGACCAAAGTTGCTTGGAGGGAGTATCACCTCTCTGAACTGGCTTGAGATGCACCTTTGGATGCATGACAAGGTATGGCTGGCCTTGCTGACTGCAGTCTGGCATTGGCAGCTCATGTTCATCCTGGAGTCAATAATGACTCCAAGATCCCTTTCCGTCTCTGTGCTTTCAAGGAGGGAACTTCCCAGCCTGTAAGTATGCTGTGGATTCCTTCTCCCAAGGTGTAGCACGCTGCATTTATCAACGTTGAACCCCATGTTGAGGTGAATGTCATCTACCTGAACTTCAAGAAGGCCTTTGACACTGTTTCTCACCCCATTCTCATAAAGAAACTAGGCAACTGTGGCATTGATGCCTACACAGTCAGATGGGTGGCAAATTGGCTCGATGGTCACATCCAGAGAGTGGTGGTGGATGAGTCATTTTCAACCTGGAGGGATGTGGGCAGTGGAGTTCCTCAGGCTTCGGTCCTGTGATATTCAACATCTTTATCAGCAATTTGGAGGTGGGCGTGGAAAGCACACTGTCCAAATTCGCCGATGACACAAAGATGTGGGGAGAAGTGGGCACACTGGAGGGGAAGGACAGAATCCAACTAGATCTAGACAGGTTACAGAGGTGGGCGGATGAGAATAAAATGGAATTCAATGCAATCAAGTGCAAGATGCTGCATCTAGGGAGAAGGAACCTACAATATACCTATAGGCTGGGGAACACCCTTCTTAACAACACAGTGGCTGAAAGGGATCTTGGAGTCATTGTTAACTCCAGGAGGGACATGAGCCATCAATGAGAGGAAGCAGTCAGTAAGGCTAACTGCACCTTCCCGTGCGTCTACAGATGCATCACTAGCAGGTCCAGGGTGGTTATCCTTTCCCTCTGTGTGGCACTGGTCAAGCCACAGTTGGAATACTGCATCGAGTTCTGGGCGCTGCACTTCCAGAAGGATGTGGCTAACCTTGAGAGGGTCCAAAGAAGGCCCACTTGCATTGTCAGGGGGCCAGGCCCTCTGAAGATAAACTAAAGGGCCTGAACCTATTCAGCCTCCACAAGAGAAGACTGAGAGGGGATCTGATGGCCATCTATAAACTCACCAGGGGGGAACAGCCGAAAATAGGTAAGGCTCTGTTCCGCCAGGCACCACCTGGGATAAAAAGGAATAACGGCCACAAATTGATTGAGAGCAGGTTCAGGCTTGATATCAGGAGACATTACTTTATGGTTAGGGCTGCCAGGCTCTGGAATGGGCTCCCAAGTGAGGTGGAGCTCTCCCTTGCCTTAGGGGTCTTCAAGAGGAGGTTGGATAGATATCTGGCTGGGATGTTATGATCCCAACATTTGTTACTACCCCAGGGCAGGGGGTCAGACTTGATGATCTCTTCAGGTCCCTTCCAGCCCTAGAAACGATAAGTATTGGAATACATAATGGTGGGATTTCCAGTGTAATGCTAAGATTAAGCTGTATAAGAAGAAAAGGAAATATATTGAAAATGGGGAAATTAAAGGATATAAAATTACAGGAAAACTTCTGGGAAAAAATAACAAATAACTTTTCAGTAAACATTAAGGACTATATTGGTAAAATGACCCCCAAGGATATGTTTGTAAAACAAGCAAGAGAGCAGTTTGGGAAGGAGTAGAGCTAGAAAACAGAAGGAAATGTGATTGAATGAAAAAAATGTGAAGATAAGACTGAGAAAGGAACAAGGTACAGAAAATGTGGTGGATAACAAGACTAGTTGAAAATAAAACCAAGTTCAGATAAAAGAAAACAGAGTTACCAAAGAATAAAGAAGGGGGGAAAGGAAAAAGCATGGTAAGAGTTCATATAGAGAGCTCAAGCAGGAAACCAGACAGATGATAAATAAGGCCGAAAAGCTTGCAAAAAAGTTATCCTTGCCTTCACAGATAGAGTCATGTGAAATGAAGAAAAAACTAACTGTAGCTAATGGATTTAAATATTTTGTCTCAGTGAGAATGAGCAATGGAGGGTTTGGAGAAGAACTGACCAAAAGATTGCAGCTTGAAGGGAACCATTACAGAAGGGTTAAAAAGCAAGGGTTCCCAAAATGTGGCCTGTATGCCAAATGCAGTCCATCACTGAGGCCCTCCACCCAGGTCTGCTCCTTAAAAATGTTTCTTCTTTAGGGGAGAAACTTTGGGGACTCCTGGGTTAAACATATTCCCTTCATTCCATGTGGCCTTTGCTTTTACTGCAGCATTCTTCAAATGAGCAGAGAAACATCGCCTTCACCAATGGTGCTTCTTGCCTTCTGTGGATGACAGAGAGACACTAGGTAACTGCACAAAGGAGGCTGGGGAAATGAACAGGCTGATTTTGGGCTTTCTGCTGGGAGTGATGGTTTCATAATAACAACACAGATTTGAAATATATCTTGACTGTGGGATGGAGCAATTTCACAAAACTTTGGGGGATCAAGGGGAACTTTTACTCTGGGGTGTGGGCCCTTTAATTAGAGTGGCTCTGGGAGTTCCTCCATTGCCACCCTGACTTCTAAATCTAGCTTGGCCACATGTTTTTACACAGAGGTGACGTTGATTCAGAGATTATTGATGAGAACAATGAAATATGAGAGACATAATGAACACTGACATAAACTCATGCTGGTGGAAGCATGAATGTCATCACTCCCATAAATATCCCAAATTGCTCTAAACAATTCCAACACAGCACTTGCAAGGACAATATAAATAGTAACATCAACATAATGAATGATCACAAAAATGCCCCTCATTTAAAAAAAAATGACAGTGTGAAAAGAGATGTCTTTATACTTATGATTAGGAAAAGGTAAATGTTATTGATCTGTGTGTGCTTTTCCTGTTTTTTTGTAGGGTGGACTAACTAGAAGCCAGACGTGCTCTAAGTAATGGAAATGTAGCAGAGGATTCCTGGAGCATCTGGCAAAGGACATTCATGGCAATATGTCACCAGCAGCAAGTAATACAAAACAAAAAGCACGGCTTAAATAGTAATGCTATGGTTTTGGTTGCACACCACTACATTGCTCTTTACCACATGAAAAAATAATTAGCTTTAATTAAACTTCCAGGCTTCACTGACATAAAGCAAAGATAAAACTTCATTTAAGAGGCCAGGAGGATTGTATTTGGTCCCCAGGAAGAAGTAATAGATTTGAAAATGTCACAAATAAATAGTTCTTAATTATGCAAGTAGAGATCTGCTGTAACTCTTGCATTCATATCAGGCCATTACAACACTCCTGTCATTGTGGGCCATACCCTAAGCTTCCAGCCTTGCCTCTTCAGCTCCACCTTGCTTACTTCTGGGGAAAGGGCAGACACAAACAGTAGAGAAGGGAACAAACACATTTGTAAAAGAGGAAAAAACAGACGTAATTGCACTGAACTGGTCTTGTGACTTGAGCACCACTAATGCATGGCCAGCACATCAGGTTACACCTACGGACTGACTTCACATGTTGCTCCTACGCTTGTGGACAGATCCTGCATGTGGGATCTGGCATGTGGACTGGTCCTGCACCACTCATCTGGCCTGCAAGGCCAGAGAGGTTGAACATCACTGCTCTAAGTATTTGTGAACATCACAGCCAAATATCCCAAACTGCCTGAAAGAGACCAGTGCTAAGTTTAGGAATTAAAAATTAAAAAGACACTGAGAAATGATTTCTGGCTATCCCGTAGATATGTTACAATTTTAGTAAAGCCAACAATATTACTGCCATTGTTTTATATGGGTGAGCAATACCCTTTCAATGTCTTTATACCCCTAAGAGTATTCAACCTCTGTGAATATGCAAGAAATTGTAAACTATAATATATAAATTAACTAAACCCAAGTGTTTTAGGTGATAATTCAAAATTATGGATCAGAATTCATAAAGCATTTAAAATAAGCCATTCACACACACACATATTAGTGCTTACATTTATTTTTGACATTTAAAAATGCTACTTAAAACTGTATCTTAAAGATACTATTTAAAACTAGTATCTTTCTGCATTTTTGGGAAGGAACTATAATCTGAATAGACCTCTTCAGCAGGACTGCTCAGTCTCTGGGAAGCAATATTACAAGGTACATCTCCAAGGGACAATTTTAAGGTAGGTCCAAGAGTTTGGTAACCTGAAAAGATATTGTCAGCTATCAGAACTCCAAATTGCAGAATGCATGGATTCCTAAGATAAAATAGCCTTCCTGCACACATACAATTTAAAGAAAGTAGGACCTGTAGCCTACTACAACTTCGTCCTACATGGTTTGTTGATGGGCTGCTCAGTGACATTTTCTTTCTTTTTTGCTAATACAGATTCTGCCCTTATTTCTGAGTATTTGTTCAGTGAAGCTTTAACTGGCAGATTTTGGTATAGTAAAGGTAGAGCTCTCTGTGGTAAAAGAATATAGTTTAAGATGAGGACACAAAAATCTGTATGTTCTTGCTCTGATGTAGTCAGGATAAAGTGTGATGAATCAGAATTCATTTTTTGTCTCATTGTATTTACGCCTTTTGCGGGAACTTTATTGCTTAAGTGCATATTCAAAGTGCGCACAGATGGCACAACAACAGAGTTGCAAGCTTGAGCTACACACATCTTTTCTTGATCTGGATTGAATTTACAAATTATAGTCTCAGCAATATTCTGTCATGAGGGAATCAATGAGGGAGCGTTTGGAGATGTAAATTCAAAGATCCTGTCTTTTCAATGAGGCTTTTCAGTGTGTGCAATGGTAATACCCATTTTGATTTATGACTAACACTTGATAGACAGACATCTTTCTGCTCACTGGGAACCCTCTTTCTATCTTTCTAAAACATCTCCTCTATAGACATTTAAATTCTGTTCCTGATGATCCTGCTGATGTACAGGAACAACAAAACTTAGGGACTTAGTAAAGTAGCAGGACGTCATTTCATTTTCTGGCCTATATTTTAATAGAAAGAAAGATCTGAAGCCGAAGGAAGAAGTTGGCTCCTGGCTAATGTCCTAGCTTTGGGCTGCTCAGAGCATCTAAGATGCCATTCTTCATTCTCTCAATTGGAGCCCTACTTGGAATTCTGCTGGGGAGAAAGGGTTCAAACACCCTCATAGAAGACATAACTGCATCAGACTCTGCCAGCACTGGATAAGGGATCAGCTATGCTGGCAATAAGATATATTTAGAGGAATGACACTAGAACCTGATGCTGCAGGTGCGCTGTGTCCTTATCTTCTCCATGTGTAATTGATTGAGAGACTGAAGACAACTGAAGAGAGTGACACCCTGGAACTACAGTCGCTTCCATGAGCTTTTGAAGGTCACCAGTTTTTTGTCATCTCTGCCTGTTCAAGGGACATAAGGAAACAAGTTACTGACCTAATTAGACTGTGAGGAGTCAAGCAGTTATATAAGACTTTCTTTGCATGATGCATTTCATTGGAATCATTCATTCCTCCCCAAGCGTATAAAGATGAAGTTTTACCAGTGTTAAAACCTCATCTAGTGTTCCTTGAAGCCCTCCTTGATGATCCACAGAACCAAGTATTTGGAGAACAAACTGGGAAGCTTTTTGTGAGGGTTCACTGTCTTAAACAGTGGAAGAATAAAACTCTTGGTACACGCCAAGAGATGGCATTATGGTTAAACCAACCCTGAATATATATCTCTAACCCTCCTGAATTTTTTCTGAGAGACAAAGTAAACAATTTCTAATTTATTGGGATTAGATAAAAATCCATTAAAGTAACTATTAAAGTGCACCATATGAAGTATTGTATATGTGGTTATTATTTCTTCCTCTGAAACAAGAATCTAGAACTAATATGTAATGACTGTTTCCTAATGAACTATGAAGTGAGACATGTAACAAGTATAATTAAAGTTTGGATCCTTTGCACCTGGGTACCTACCTGTGTTTCATAATACTATCTACAGGCAATCTAGTTGCTGGTAAATCTTCCAAGGCAGTAACTAGGATGTTTGAATTGTGCCAAGTAAACTTTGGAGGCAAAATGGGGGAAAGAATTCGGTGTAAAAACCTAAATGGGAAGGAAGAAATTCTGCAGCTGAGTCAGACCATTTTAGCATATCAAAACTTTCTACAGCATGACTTTTTTGCTTTAACTGAGTTGGCTTTTTTATAAGTTAAGAAAAGTTTAGCCTTTTGTGGTCCTGTAGATATTTATCTGTGAAAGAGCCAAGTGATATGCAGGGATCTTGGTTTTCTCTGTTAAAAAATTGAAAATTCTGTAATAAAAAATCCAAAATTCTCTTATGGAAAAGCCCCAAAGCCATGTTTTACTTAAAATTAAAATGAAACCCCACTGTATATAGGTATCAGTTGAAAACAATGTTTTATTGATATATGTACAATTTAAAAGCCATTTGGAAGCCTACCAGTGTCTCAATCATGATAATAAAATAAATTCTAAATACCTATATATTTTGGTGTTTGATTTTGGTATTTTTATTATGGAAAATCAGGGCTCCCCCTGCCCGCTTCACTCACCAGGACAGGGGTCCAGATGTGGCTGTCCCTCCCTGCTGCTTTGTGGCACTGAGTATCCCTGACGTGCTCATGCCCTGGCCCTACCCATGCTATTGCCCCTCATTCCCAAGCCACAGCCCCACGCAGCTCTGCCAGTGCCCCTTAATCCTGACCTGCAGCCCCTGCCTGCCTCCACTTGCTCCCTATTGGCAGCAGCTCCCCCTGTTCACTAAGTGAGTGTGTGGGGAAAGGTGCGTGTTTGTATGGGGCAGAGGGGTGTGGTAAAGGGGGGTATGTGTGGGGCAGGGGATGTGTGGACATAGGCGACACCACTGGCAATGCATTCGGGGGGTATAGGGGAACATGTGCCCACCCCCCCAGGTTTCTGCACTGACAGGGCAGAGGGGCTGTAGCCTGTCCCGACCACCACTGGGCAGGAGCTGCCTCTGCAGCCCAGCAAGTGGGAGCTAGCATGAAAGCGTGAAGCAGGGCAGAAAGACTGCTGCTTCTGCCACCACCGCCAGCAGGAGCCCTTCACCAGCCATGCCACCATGGCCACCAAGGTGAGGGACCCCCTGCCCACAAGCACAACTCTACACTGCCACTGCTGCTGCCACTTCTGTCACCACCGCACTTCTGCCAGCCTGCAAGGGGAAACCCATAGTTCTCCACTTCAGGTTTTAAAAAGGGAAACTCCACATTTTTCTGTGGGAAATAGAAAACCCACATCCCTAGTGATATGCATTCTTAGCTCCCAGTCAATTCCACTGCACTAACTTCTGACAACATGTCTTTGAGACTGCCTATCAGCTATGTGGTTGACAATTTGTTTACAGATAACCCCCCTAAAACATTCATGTAAGTGTATGCGGGTGCATCTACACGTGCATTAATGCGCCTTCTAATGCATATTAAATGTAGTCCCTCCAATGTGAGGCACTAAATTAATGGTCATTAGGTTGCGCTAATTCGCAGTAGTGCATTTGCCCACCCTTTTAGTGATGCTTAATAACCAGTAGACTGTTTTATTTAACATTAGCTTAAGGTCACAAGTTTTTACATGATGCTTTAATGTGCAGTGAAATAATCTACTATGCATTAGAGCACACATATAGACATACCCTGTAAGAGGTTAAAAACCTGATTTTTAAGCTCCACTATGTTCACAGTGGGTTCCTGATCTGTAAGAATTTTTTCCAATAGAGGAACACATCAGAGTGATATTATCCATATATGTATCAAGTGTAGGGCTGAGTTAAGTGCCCTTTATGTATGCTAATGGTACTTTATACAAATAAATATGTTGAAGAAAAGCAGCTACCAAACATGCCTAATCAGTATTTTTTTAGTGTAAAGAGTACAGTGAAGCCTTCCAAATAAGCTTGTGCTTCATTAAAATACTATAGTGTAATGGAAATGCTATATAGTCTATTTATATTGTTCTCTGGGTGGTTTTTTGCTTCACTATGGGGTTTTAAAGCATAAAACAAAAAATGGGGCCAGATTCATCAGTCTGGGTAAGCATATTTGGAACAGTTTTAAGCACCATCCCCAACTTTGGTGGCAGCCGGGCACATGGTTGCCTGCTTCTTCAGGGGGCTATTCCAGCTGAAGAGACTGAGACAAGCTAAAAATGCCTTGGCCATTCTCCTTTTCCTTTCCACATCTCCTGAGTGGAAGGCTGAGAGGTGTGCTCAGACAGAACTACTATGCCTTCTCTACTGCCACAAAGGAAATCATCATTATTCTGGGATGCATACAGTTAAAGATTCATGGCTGATTCTGTAGGTTGTAGCACAGGAAGGACAAAGGCTCATGTCTCTGGGTATTGTGAGGCACTGCCTGCTATATGCAGCTGGGGAAAGGCAGTCATAAATTAACCTCTCAGACTGTCCTAAATTATGCTGAAGGGCTTTTCAGAGATGCTGAAAGGTGAGCAATGTTAAGGATCTGAGAGACTCCTTCCCCAGGGCTGTGGGTCCTTTGCTTTGCCTTTTAGGCTGTAAACAGATATCTCATTTGAAGTGGTCCTAATTGTCCAGGATTTAAATGTGGATCAGAACAGGAGCTGTATAGCCATTTTGCGCACACAGCCTTTCCAAGCTCCATTGCAGCCCTTCTGAAAGAAGGTGGCCAGCAGGAGCGCACAGCCTGACAGGTTGGCCCTTGAATGATAGCAGTTAACTTGAATGACCCATGATTCACTTACAGATGTACACAGCATTGTCCCGAGGAAAAGTGTTAACACATTTTATCTCGTATCCTTCACAAGTACTTAAAGCAAGACAACTGACTAATATTTTTGTGGTGTCCTAGGACAAAAAGTTTACCCTGGGAGCAATGTAACATCTGCTTACACCCTTAAAGATGAATCACTGAATCGCCCTTGGAAAGTTTGCTTAAATGCATGCATTTCATCAAAAAGTGTCCCTTAGCAAAAGCTTCCCAGAAAACAGCAGACATGGGAAAACAGATTTCATACTCATTTAGAAACATCTTAGCAGTTCACACGTCTTTAAAAATACCAATAATTTGCAGACAGACCAACATTTGAAAGCTATGAATAGGGAAATCTGGGGAGACAATCTGAGTAATTTCATTAAGTTCCTTCAAAAACTTTCCGTCTCAAGCTATTCCAGATGGATGGATTGGAAAAGAGAAATATAAGTTTGGCTTAATAAATTACACTCCCCTTCCTTCCTAACAACAGGTCATTGGTATGCTTGCTCAATGGCCAAGCATACAATGAGGGATGCCTCTCCTATTCAGTGTAACAGTTTTTGGAATAAGATTGTGTAAATGAAGATGTCTAACCTGGCTCTTCCATTTAAAATCAGTATGGCTGATAGGCCTGTGTGAAGCAGCTAGTATTCACTTCGGATTCGGAGTCAGCTAATTCGCAAAATAGTGATTTGATTTGGTGATTCAAAACACTGTCCTGAGTTGATTCGGCCAAATCTGAATCAGCCAGGTCCACCCCCACCCAGCCCGACAATGGCTGCCCCGCTTGCCCCAGCTCCCGGCTCCTTGGGAAAAAAAAGCCCCAGCTCACCGGGTACTGCTGGGCGGGGGGTGATCCCTGCTTCCCCCCACTGCCCCAGGCTGTGTGGGGGCTGTGCTTGAGCCCCCTGACCACCCCTTGCTCCCCCAGCCCCCCCACAGGTGACCTGCCCAGGCTAGCTCTGGCCCTTTAAGAAAACCAGAGAAAAGCCCCAGACTCACTGCTCCTGCTGGTGGGGGTGATCCCTGCTGCCCCCCCACTGCCTTGCATCATGTGGGGGGCTCTGCACAAGCCCCCCAAAGCCCTGAGCCTTCTGCAGGAGCAGTGAGTCCTAGGGGTTTTCGCTGTGTTTTTTTTCCTTAAAGGGCCGGAGCTGGCCTGTGGGCGGCTGGGGGAGCAAGGGGGGTGTCAGGGGGCTCATGTAGAGCCCCCATGCCACATGAGGCAGTGGGAGGCAATGAGGATTGCCTCCCCGCCTGGCAGCACCCAGTGAGCACTGGGGCTTTTCTTTAAAGCACTGG
>NW_017728950.1:72471540-72479851 GCF_001723895.1 Crocodylus porosus
TCCCCTCCCCCCTCTCCCTGCCCCTAGTACTTACCAGTTCAGAGTCAGCTGCAGCTCCCCGCTGTAGCCACTAGGCGCTGTAGCCACTAGGGACTGACCAAATCATCAAAGCTCTCCAAATCTTTTCTGAAGATTCAGAGAGCTTTGAATCAATTCAGACCTTTTAAGTGATCCCCTAATTCAATTTGGATTCAGAGATTCAGCCACCAAATCAGACCGAATCTCCTCCGAATCGAATCAGCACCCAAAGTATCACACAGCCCTAATGGCTAATATGGTCCTTTTTGAAATAGGATGTCCCATCTATGGCACAGGCTGGCAAAATGCTGCCTGTGGGCCAGATGTGGCCCTCCAGGCCATTCTATCTGGCCCATGGGGCCCCTAAAAAATTTAGAAAATTAATATTTATTTGCCCCTGACTACCTGTCATGTGGCCCTCAATGGCTTGCCAAAACTCAGTAAGCAGCCCTCCGCACGAAATAATTGCTTGCCCCAATCTACTGTATTGGGCATTCTTATTAAAAAAGGTCAATGATGCATCCAAACCTGGTGGCTCATTGGACTGGAACAGTAATGGCACACAAAAGTGCAAGAGTGATTAGCAGTACATTCAGCTGTTTTTCATTCCCCAGCACAAACTCCCAGTCTACAGTTGGTTGACTGAAGGAAGTCATTAGCATAAGTATGGAGTAAGGCTTGAACTCCCCACCTCTGAAGCTGTTCTTTCAGGGCATTGAAATCCATGATCCGTAAGTAGAAGATATCCTGATTCATTTAAAGTTGCCCAATACAGCTAATATTTTCAACTTCTGGGCTAATAATAGACACTGAAATCCATATTTAGGCAATGTGCAGAAATATTTTGATTGTTCAAAAGAACAAGTAAGCTGTGCTTGAAATCAACAGGAGTACCCCAAATCAGGCCACTTACAAATGCACATAGATAGCTATGTAAGTGCTTAATGCAAGAGCATTTGAAAAGTTTGGCCCCTGCTTATCCAAACATTTCTCCCTCTTATATGCCAGCCTTGGCACTACTAACAGATCTATATGCTACAATAAGTTCTTGGAGAAATTTGTTCAACAAAGATAGGAAGCACATTTCTCCATTTTTTACAACATGACATAGTTCACACTCTAATTTTATTCAGAACTGAGAATTTATAAAACCCAACAGTGGCTAACATCGGTGAAACCAAATTTTAAAATAATATGATTCATTTTATGTTCTTTCATGTTACACTAACAAAAACGAATATGACAACTCAAACAAAAAAAAAAAGTCTTACAAACTCTTAATGTCTAACCAGACCCAAGGTCTTTTTTAATGCAGTCTTAACACAGACAACACAAAAATACGGAAGCACTCTACCACATAGGGAAGACTTTGTCCTTCATGAACTTAATGTATAGCATGCTTTCCACGCCTTCTAATTTCAAGCTGTGCATGGAAACACATTATCATGAGGGTAAATCACTTACTTAGACAAATTACTTAAGCTATTTTAAGTGTTGCCAGACCAAAAACTGTCTGGGTCTGCTGCTGTATACATTGAAGTCAAGTCCCTTAGATGAAAAGCTGAGGAAGAAACAGAAAACACAGAGATAGACAGAACAAGAGGGTTGTCTGAAACACTGTTTAATCTCTGTTGTATTGTCTGGTGGAGTTTACAAGATACAGGTAATACACTGAACTTCAAAGATGTTTAGCTGAGCATGTTGTTGGACCCACAGAAAAAAATCTTATGAGCCTGAGGCACTTTTCACTTTGCAGCACTTCATATAATACGAAAAGGTAAACAGATAAATTATAAATAAAGGAGTTTACTCATGGTTGGATACTTTTGAGTAAAAATATTAGACATATATTTTTTATGCATTAACATTAGATGATATTTCTTTATTTGATAATGGGAATTACCATTTTATGCTCCTGTGTGAACTTCAGCAGAAAATTATGCCCCAACCCTTTATATTCTGTGCCCTTCCTTCCTTGGAAAATCTGAGAGAGCCATGGTTGGGGGTGTTATGACAACTATTACTATGAGAGATTGTGTTGACCAAATTGCAAGCATAGAAAATCATGTCTAGAGATAAAACAGCATTGGACCCATTACTTGTATTTGAATGGAACTAAACCATCTCTCCTGACAGCTGAAAAACTGTTTAGGTCATGAAAAAGTTTTTATTTTAGATTTGACAGACCCAGCATCCTTTCCAAAGGAGATATAAAATAATTTAGAAAGAAGAGTGATTTTTGTGTCCAGGGACTGAGTGTAGCCCATCTTTTCTGGGCTTCACACAGTCCCTGGACACAATAAATTTAGATAGTCGCTGAAGAAATTCAAATCACGGCAGCAACAGGAAGTTCAGACTGGGTCCTGTGACACTTCTGATTTGCCTATTGTCCTGGGTGAGACTGTTTCAAAAATCCTGGCACAAACAGATTATGCAGATAGGAAGCTAGGACTTCATAATTATAGGGGAACCTCCATCTCTTTCCATTGTATCCAGAATGGGGGAGTGAAAGGGCAGCAATGAGTAACAGATGGTGCTGAAAAAAACAGCATCTTTATCACCAGTAGAAATATCAACAAATGATTTAGACATTGTTTCAGAATGAGCCATTCTTTTCAAGACTTATCCAGCTGCAGGGTAGGCTATATATGAAGCAAACCAGGACATTTTGAGGAGACAAGTTTACCTACAATATTTTTAATAAGTATGGTATCAAGCCTTCTTATATAATTAAGGCCAAAGATCCTGATTTTGTGAAATGATGAATGTCTCATGGAAGACCCTGTACTCCTTCTTTTCTAATGCCCATTTCTAAGTATCATGTCTCATGTTACTGGGGTTTTGGTTGTAGCCATGTTGGTCTAAGGACATAAGCAGGCAAGGTTCTTTGGATAGATGTGGTATCTTTTTTCCAACTACTGAGTTGGTCTAATAAAAGATATCACAGGTCTCATGTTACACTTAGCATATTTTAAATGCACTCAAAGCACAAACAGCCATGTATTCAAGCAGTAAAACACATGCAGAGTACTCTCGTACTATAGCAAAGGAATACCACTGTATTTGTGCAAAGAGTATCACTGGATCAAATTAAGTAGCACATGTTCAGATATTGAACTGCTCCATGGAAATAATACTAGCAATTTGTGGTCCTGAACCAGCCATGGCATCATTCAGGACCCCCTCTGCTATGCCAGGCCTCCAAGCAGGACAGGGAAAGCCACGCATGTCAGAATGAAGGATCCTGGATCTTATATTTGTCAGGTTCCTCCAGGATCAAGATGAAAGCCAGATGACCACAGCCCTGGAAGGTCCTAGTACTGGGACCGACAATGAACAACCTATGCATGTTAGAGATCACAGTAAATGTCACCATGTGACTGCTCAGAACATGTTCTAACTTTAATAACACAGAGATTTAACATGTATTAAACATCTCTTGCAAGAAAGCCCTAACAGTTGTGGAGTATCTCTAAGCACTTTTCAAGACTGGGCTTAGCTGCCCAAGGAAGTAAAGGTCACCATGATGCTGCCAAGGGTATATTATGGTATCAGCACTGGATTTTAGGAGTCTACTGTTTGCATTAATAGAAGTAATTATCAACTCCACTCTCTAGGTACTTACCTGGTCCTCAATAAAACAGCATCAAAGGCCTTGGGTTAAAAATAAAAAAGCTGCACAGACTTTTCTGCATGCCGGGAAAGACTTTCAATCTGAAATATATAGCATCAAAATATATGACAAAAAAAATAATACCATGTAACATCACAATCAGTGATATTACCAATAAGGCACAATGAAACTGTTACCAAGGACAACTGTCTGTCTTAAACAAAGGTTTTTAAATACTCCATGGTTTCTTTTGAAATTTTACTTGGCTTCCATTAAAGTGCATCTCTGCTAGGCATCTAGTTTTGCTAGTCCTTTTCTCATAAGAGTGGAAAGTAAATCCAAGTTTGTTAACCTTTAATTTCAGAAGCAAATATTAGGCTCAAGACCTTGTTTAAGGGAGAAGTTAAAAGTTATACTGGGCACATCTACACATTCATTAATGTGCCATAATTATGATCCATTGAGTTAGCACCTGCAATAACGGGTACTAACATAATACACCGTAATCAGCGCTACTGCACATTAGTGCAGATGAACAGGTTTTTTTGATGATGCTACTGCGCATTAGACTAAATCTACTATGCATTAGTGCATTAGCATGGACTTTGTCTGCCATGCTAATGAGCAGTAGATTTAGTCTTCTGCTCATGAAGTGTCTCATGTAGAGACCATACTAAATCTGTGGAATGTTAAGCACTGTTAAAGCGAGAACATTATGGGTATGTCTACATGTGCAATTAATGTGCCTTAATTTTCTGTGTAGAATATTCAGGTGCATTAGGGCATGTGTCTACACGTGCGCCCACATTGGAAACAAACTGAGTCCAACAGGAGCAGCATAGTCCAGGGCTGCTCCTGACCTTCTCTACCCCCTTGCAGCAGCCAGGAGGAGAGCCAGGCTCCCCCCAGGTGCCAGTCCTGGGCTAGCAAGGGGCTCTGGGGACAGCCCCAGGATGGCAGAGGGCACAAGGGTCAGGCCTGGGCTCCAGGGGGCAGAGGGGAGCCATCTTGGCTCTAGGGTCAGCTCCTTCCCAGCTGCATGGAGACTGGGGCAAGCCCTGAGTCCCAGGGATTTGGGGAGCTATCCTGGTTCCAGGGGCAGATCCCTCACAGTCATATGGAGATGGGGCCAGTCTCAAGATCTGGGGAAGGGGGAGCTGATCCCTTGACTCTGGAGTAAGCTCCGTCCCAGCTGGGCAGAGATTGGGGCTAGCCCCAAGTCCCAGGGGGCAGGGGGAGCTGTCCCAGCTCTGGGAACGGCTCCCACTTAGCTATGTGGAGCTCAGGGCTGGGTCTGAAAAGTGGGGGAGCGGTCATCCCCTATCTCCGTGTGGCTGGGACAGAGCTGCCCCTAGAGCAAGGAAAGCTCCCGCCACTCTGGGGCTTGGGGTTTAGTCAGGCAGCATTTGTGGTCCCCTGATGCCTGGGCTGACTGGCAGAATTTTGCTCCCAGTCAGCACCTACATGTGTACTTTGACTCATTAGTTTAAAGTACTGTTTTCTAGTACATGTACCTGTGGGTACTAGCAAATATGCAGTAATTGCGTGCACGTGTAAACGGTGATTCTTTACTGCTCATTATTCTAATGCACAGTAAAGTATCTCACATAGATGTTCCCACTGCATGCAGTCACACATTAAGGTTTAATACTGCCTGCACAGCTTGAACTTGCCACTAGACAGCTGGCAAGCAGGGGTGTGGCTAGGAGCCAGGACACTTGGGCTCAAACTCCGCTCTGGAAGCAGCGCACCCTGGAATACTGGAGGACTACAAATTGCTCACTTTATCTCCATGGAGCAAACTGGAGTTACCCTAACATGAACTAAATAGCACAGTCCAGAATTAACCCTCACCTGAAGTGATATAACTTTGAGAGACTCAGAGGGCACTTACCATGAATTAACGAGCTTTAACATGAAGATGCTTGTGATTTAAATGCCTTTAGTATGGTCTAAGCTGAACGTGTAAGTTCACTCAACAGATTTATTGATGGCCTTCCATACTTCCATATAGCCTTTTATCTGTTTCCTTCAAAAGCTGTCCTTTTATACTTAAGTGCATTGAATGTAGCTCTGGTTGCTCATTTCAACATTTATTTCCAAAATTAAAGTCAGTTCTGTGACAA
The DNA here is from genome assembly GCF_001723895.1 of Crocodylus porosus. Classification (NCBI taxonomy): domain Eukaryota; kingdom Metazoa; phylum Chordata; order Crocodylia; family Crocodylidae; genus Crocodylus; species Crocodylus porosus. Next base: position 72,477,298 of record NW_017728950.1, read on the forward strand.
AAATGTAGATTTTCCTTTTATACATTTCTCTTGCAAAGAGCTAAATGTGTTATTTGAGACAAGATGATTTTTATTTCAGATTAAATTAAAAGAACTAACAAGAAAATAGACATATAAAAGAGGCTCTAAAATATCATAAGACTGGTTTAAAAATTCAGATTTTGAAACTGAAAATTGGGTTATCTTTATATGCCTTATTGTTCCTTGAGCCTTTAGGGCTCCTGTTTTCAAGTTAGTCTATTCAGATAAGACTAGAAATTAACTAGAAACTCACTTTGGGAAAATATGAAAGCAAGAATTCTCATGTAACAATTGTATATATATAAAAAATAATGTAATTATTTAGTGACTTTTCCTAAGGATCTTTAAGTACTATTATAGATAGAAAGTACTATTATCTTCATTTTACAGATAAGGAAATTGTGATAACATAATTCTAATAATTGCAGAGTTAAGCAAAATAACAAATAATCTGAAATTTATGATAAAAATCAAGGCGTTGTTAGTACTGATAACATTTTCATTGGTTAAAAAAGCATGTGTCTTCCTCTGCAAGTTCCTCCACTTTGATTTCACTGTGAGCGCCCTTCCTTGAAGAATTCAAGCAAGCGGACTTTTTAAATTTAGAGGTAGAAATCCCAAAGGATGAAAAACAGTTTCCAACACCACAATTCTTGCCACTGTTCTGAAAACAAACATAAACTGCAAGAAATAGCTGCAGCTGTAGGCACTAGCACAAAATATGCTGGCTTTTGGCTAATGAATTCAAATCTGTGAAAAAAATACCCCTACACCTTGCATTGCTGACGGCATATCAGATTGTTTATGTTCTTTAACTACAAGGGCAAACTCTCCTTGAAACAGCAAGAGGTTCATAAAGTGAACAAGTGAGAGAAATCGTGCCGTACATGTGCACACATATAATTTGTTAGCCAGCTCAGTTGAAGAACTTCGTATTAAAATTATTGTTTAAAGGAGAGCTAGATTTCTAATTATCTTTGCAACAGCAGCAAACTTGTATCCCATCATTTATTATTTCTTAGCTTTATAATAAAAGCTACATGAATACTGAACAAACCTCCATGGTAAGATAATATCCTTTGTTAGTGAAGTTTAATTTCATAGGGGAAGGGGTGGAGTGGGTTTTCAAAGGTTCAAGTATAAGGTTGTTCATTTCAATGGCAAAAAAATGCTCTTTTAAATCAAGACTGTAATGCAATCTTCTTTTTAATTCATTGAGCAAACTAAATGACTGGATCCTCAGCTGGTGAAAATCAGCTGAGCCTCATGGAGCTCAGTGGAACTATCCTGACTCCTGCTGGATGAGGGAGTGCCCCAAAGTTTTGCACTAGCTGAAATTCTGTTTTGGAGAATGAAATTGCATGAGAGAATATGTACGTTTAGCCAGCCCCACGGGTAGGCTTGGGTGACATAAGTTATAAAGCCAAAGAAATGAGACTCAAATGAAAGAAAAAGCAGCAAAGACAGAGGACACAGATTGAACAATTTATTTCTATATGACAGATTTCAAAACCTTTCCTGATTGAAAGCCATACTCTGAACTCTTCATTTATTTATGGCATCTTATTTAAACAACCATAGTCAAAGGCCAAGGGGAGCAGCATATTGTTCTGCCCCTTCTTTTGTGTATCCTAATATTTTGTTTCCTTCAATGCTTGTTCACTGCAGCTAGTGGCCTCAGAAACTAGAGGCGTAAGAAAGAAAGAAAGAGAAAAGGTGAAATTAGTAGCAAATCTGTTTTGTACATACTACTACAAAAATTCACATGTATAAGAAATGTTACGTCCACTGAACTGAAAAATAGAAGTGAGCCTCCATAATACAAAGAGTAGCCCCACTGTCTATACCATGTGGTTTATCCTTGTTTTATGGTTCTGCTCCAGTGTTTTACATGCTGATAATGAAGTAAAATCGAATCCTTATTTTTGGTCCTACGTTGCCCCCCAGAAGCCATTCCTCTTTCAGCTCCAGGGGATCAGAATCATGATTATTTGAGATGCCTCTCTTTGTCTCATTTTAGAAAGTTGGCAAGCATATTCTAAATGCTCACTATATGGCAAGCCAGTCAGGGTATAAAACAATAAAACCTTTTAGGCAATTTCAAATATATATCTGAGCAGGTAAGAAAAAAAATACAATTAGTTTTTGATGGTCTTTGTCAACCAAAAATCTTTTCCATTTGACCTCACTTGAAATAATAGAAGTTATTTCCCTGTGGTATTCAATGATGTAAAACTAATAACAACATCATTTTAAATAACATTAAGAAAGGGTTATTATAAATGACCCCTAAATGGCTTGGGATTTGGTCACTCAGAAGGCTGCATATCTCCTGATGTAGGTCTGTGGCAGCTCAGACTGGTGAAGGCTCTGAGACAGCACTTCAGCAATGGTTTAAACCGTTGTCTGACATTAAGTATATGATTTTGTCCTACTGATTTCAGTGGGACCCAACATGTGTTGAAGTAAGGGTATGTTTCATAGTTTCATAGTTTCTAGGGTCGGAAGGGACCTGAACAGATCATCTAGTCCG
>NW_017728950.1:72480878-72487910 GCF_001723895.1 Crocodylus porosus
CTGTAGTAGACTCCCACCGTTAAGTCTCTTTCCCCTCAACTGCCTTGTACCCTAACTCAAAGCACTTCAGAGTGCCCCTCCCCTGACTCCTTACTAATTGACGAGGATGTGTATTCCTCCTTAATATAGAGAGCCACACCCCCACCTCTCTTTCCTATCCTGTCCCTCATGTACAGCCTATAGCCCTTGACATTCACCACCGCGCTCCCGAGCCACTCGAACAGAGCGCACAAACAGGCGTGGTCTATAAGAGCGCGCCAGCGTTTGCGCTGGTGTTCGCAACGGAGGGGGAGCAGGAGGGGCCCAGAGGCTGACTCCTGCTAGCGTGGGGCAGAGGACCCGAACTCAGCTAGAAACTCAGCAACTCCTACAATGGTGTTGACACGGAGTGCTGCCAGGGCCCCTGCGCGGGGGGCGCGACCTTCCTGGGGCTTGTCTGAGGCCTCAGTCACAATCATTATTGTCACAATATTTAATCCTTAACTTGGGTTATCACTACTATGATTCCAGGGTATGATTCCTGTGTCTTAAGCTATGAACAGATAGAAAGACCATTGTGTAAGGTAGGGCAGGGCTTGGGAGGGTATCATATTCCTGGTTCAGTCTTGTTGCTAATTATCTAGGGATAACCTGATCCTTCTAGCAGTATTGTCTGGGCAGAGAGAAAGCATGAAGGAACAGCTGAGTCCTTTGCTTGGGGAAAAAATCTTGTTAGCTCCCTTCTGAGACTATGCTTTTTTATAGAGATACAGTATTTCTCAAAAATGTGTTAACTATAAAGAATTACTTAGGAATAACAATCAGGACTCACAGGAATTAGGAATAACAAAGATTTTGGCACAGAGCAACAACTCTCCCTTAAAATATTATTAGTTTAAATGACAATATTCCCCAAAAACCATAGTAACACTATAACTCTGCCTCCAGGAACCGCATTTCAAAATGTTACTACAACATTTGGATGACTAAACTTAAAATCCTAAATACATATTTAGGCACTTCTTTAAGATTTGCATTGCTGTTAAAACCAAGTAACTTCCACTGCTGGTTTTAATACCCCTGAAAATTGATTAATCAACCTTAACTAACTGAAGTTCCCTATTTTGTGGAAGAGGGTAATATGCCTAAATTCTTACTAAATAAATTTAAAGTTTTCTTAATTGCATCCACTTATTCAGTATCTCATATGGCATTAGGATGATGAAGACTGTACTGCATGTTTTAGTAAGGTTGTGAGGCAATATTATATACAGGCGACCCTCGCCATGCACGGGGAATACATTCTCATATCTCCCATGAATGGCAAAATCTGTGAATAAGGCACTGCCCCTGGTGGCTGGGGGGGAGAAGGCATGGTTCTGACAGCAAGGAGCTCCCACAAGTGCATAAAGTGAATTTAAAATGTGGGTTCGGCATCGACAAATATTTGAAACCTCGAATGCCAAACCTGTGAATAGCGAGGGTTTCCTGTATTTCAACAATTTTCATGTTGGTAAATATTTTGTTGTATGGCGCTAATGAACTATGCCCTAAACTGATCCCATCTCCTGTCCAAATTTGTCACAGAAGCATTTCAAAGATTTGCTTAGTTATTGCATATCTGTGTTTAAAGTCATTGAAGTGTTTAGGGGCCTTCTTACACAGTTATTTTAGGCAGCTTCTGGAGCTTTTAACCCCTGGATTGGCTACATGTTAATACCTTTTAAATGGCTTAAAGCACTTGTTATTCATTTTGAAGTTATGCCACTCCAGGAAAAGATTATCTCTAATCTGCTTAATTTTGCTTCTGTTCCATTAAGATGTGACCACTCTCCACAGCTATTTTGCCCAAGTTAAAATTCTCCAGCATCCCAGGATACAGTGGCCCCTCCAGAGTCAGGGTGAGTGGGGATGCCAAGCTGCATCAAGGCCAGGAACAGTGTCTCACCCCCTGGAGTTATTAAGTAGAGTGTGTGCCCCAGCCCTAGAGCACCTGGCAGCCACGGTCCCTCCTACCACCCCTTGGACCAGATTACTTTTCCCAGCAGAGCAGGCCTGAGCAGTAGTGAGAGGCACTGTGGCTGCCAGGCACTCTGGGGCTGGGTGCTTTCTCCACCTGGCATAAGCAGCAAGTCAGTCTTGCCTCTAGCTCAGGGGTAGGCAAAGCCTGGCCTGTGAGTTGGATTGAGCCCACAGCGGACTCCATTTCCCAGGATCCCCTCCCTATGTTACTCTGACCCATCTCAATAGAGACCCCAGGGGTGGCAGGACCATGATAGTGCAGGGTTATGATGGCCTTGTACTCCCAAGTTCTCCATAGAGACTGGCCCAAGTAGTGCTGGCAGGGCATGAGGCTGGACAGGAATCTGGTCTGGGGCTGGGATCTTGTGATGGTAACAGCATGGGCTAGAGCTGAGGCAGAGGCATGATCCACTGGCCCAGGAACATGCAGGCAACAGATCGTGGCTGTGCCCCAGCTCCGGCCCGCGCTGTCACCACTGCAAGATGTCACCCATAGCAGCTCCCCGCCTAGCCACGCATCCTGCCAGGGTCGTTTGGGGTGGTCTCCATGGAGATGCTGGCCCCATGCTGTCATGGCCCTGAAACTCCTGGGGTCTCCACGGACACTTGCTGGAGGGACATGAGCAGAGGTTGCTAGGAAATGAAGTCCAGCTGTGGGCCAGGTCCATGATTTTGCCCACCTCTGCTCTAGCTCCTGTTCACCAAGCCTCTAGTGGCAAGTCATAGCTGTGCAGGTTAAAGACAGAGATGGCTTTTCACCTGATGGTGTGACTGCTACAGTAAGGCGATAAACATTTGTGCAGCTTTCAATGTAAGGTGTAACAAGGCCCACAGGTGACTTCAGTTAAGATCTAAATATAAGGAAGTCAGGAAGGGAATACGGTGGATTTTAAAAAGATCTCTTTCTAATTTATTAGCACAGCATAGCTTTCCTTTATTGTCTGCGGATGGGAAAATTTCACACATGTGTGCATGCGCGCGCGCACACACACACACACTTATTTAAAGACTTTTTTTGGCTTGCATCATTTTAACTGAACCAGTTTAGCTAGGACTTGTCCACATACATGCATTTAAATTAAATTAGTTGTCATTTTTAGTAAGAAAGTGGTCATGCTGTGGCATGAAAGTGTCCTCCATGGTTCTAAGAAGAAATGCAAAACTCTAGAACTCTTGGTTCAGAGATGATACCTTTTATTAGCCCAACTAAGAAATCCAAAAAAATTATATTTTTCTGCAAGGTTTCAGGTTCACACACCCTTCACTGGGCTCAGGGAAAATTAAAGATGGTAAAAAGTCCCCATAGGTAGGAAATAAGCTTCATTTTTGCACAGAGGAAGCTGAAGATGGTAGTCTGTTCCTCTGGGTCTATAACAGTGTCTTTGTGAGTGGCTCTTTGCTGTGCAGATCAGGCAGGATTCCTTCCCTTGTGGTGCCAGATGGCAGATAGGCAGGCAGGTGTAGAAATCTTTCTAGTTGTCCAGCAATTAATTTAAATCCAAAATTGGCTAAAATTCAGCATCATCCATGTTTCAGGGACGTATTTGGTACAAAAGAAAAGCAAAAGTCTAGAACTCTTGGTTCAGAGATGATACCTTTTATTAGACCAACTAAGACATCTCAAAAAATTTATCTTTTTCTACATGCTTTTGAGGCTCACATGCCCTTCCTGGTCCTAACACAGCCTAACTACATGGACCGAACACATCTTAGGCTCTTTTTGTCTTAAACAGGCTTCAATATCATTGAAATTGGATACTACTTATTTCAAAATAAGCACCCATACACATGTGCAGCTTAGGCTGGAGCTGCACTCCACCAGGTGGCAGCACCTTTGTGGCCCACCAGCACCCTGAGGGGCCACCATCTGCTGCTGCTGTTGCCAGCAGCAGGAACTGTTCACCATGGGGGGGAAGTGTGGGGGATCCCCACACCTGCCCACCCTCCCTCACGCCCACATCCTGCCCATCCGAGCTCCATGCTCCTGCTACCTCCCCCTCCCAGGCACAGGCTCCATGCTCCCACCAGCCCCACAATCTGTGCTTCACAGCTGTAGCTCCCTCCTGCCCCCACAGCAGCTCATGTCCCCACCGCTTTCCTACCTGCTGTTCAGAGCGAGCACTGTAGCATGAAGATGAGAAGGAGCTGCTGGAGGCCAAGGAAGCCAAGCACATTCCCAGCAGCTGCAGCAGTGGCAGCAGCAGCCCTGCACAGAAGCCACATGCTGGCCAGGCCAAGGCCTTTCTGGGCACAAGGGTGGGAGTGAGGTGCGCAAGCTGGGTAGGTTACAGTTAGTTGATGGAAGCCCATGGGTCAGATGAAATTGTCTGGCAGGCTGGATCAAGCCAGCAGGCCATATTTTGCCCACCTCTGGTCCACATACAACTTTTGCATCCACTTAGTTAAAGCAATTTATAATCACACCTCAGTTCACATGTCTGTAGAGATGCAAAAAACAGATATTTACAGATAAGGATGTGCTGGAAAGCCCAGTAAGGGAGGAAAAGAGCCTTCTCCCTCTGTATTATCAACTATATAGTTATTAGGTCACAGATAATGGGCAGAGCAGGAGAAGTTATTTGAATAGAGGCCACTAGTCTTTGGCTCCATAGTAGCTTGGTAAAGAGAGAATGCTCTCTATGCGTGGGTTAGGCCTAGGGTGGCAACCGTTTTCCAAAGGCTGGAGATTAAGCAGAAAGAACCCCCCTTACTGGAAACATAATTTTTTTTCTTTGGGATGTATTACTTTGCCCTGACAATCAATGAGGTCTTTGTTGATTGATTTTCCTTTTTTATGAAAGGTACAGATAAGCGAGTACACAGGGGCAGCGAACAGGGGAAGCAGTTTGCAGGCAATTCACAAGTCAATTTTCAGCCCCCCCCCCCCTTGGGGAGGAGCCTTTAAGCTTCGTGAGAGGAAGCAGGGAAAAAGGAACCTTTCTGAACCAAGGAACAGTAAACAAGACAACTTACAGGCAGGTTTGCTAGGAAAGGTGTGCTTGGAAGAAGGACAGTAAGAGAGAGGAGGCAGACTAGGAAACCCAGGGAAATGGCTGGAGGATATGGCAATGCCGGAGCCACTACCATTCCCTCTGCTTGCACCTGTGAGGTGTTTATTCAGGCAGGACCACTCACCATCATGACTTCCACCCAGGTCCATGTCTGGCACTGTGGAAACTGCAGCTTGTAGGTTCCTTCTGGTGACAGCCAGGTTGGGGACTGCCTATGATGTAAGCAGTACCTCCTGGTAGTGTCCCTCAGGGAGCAGGCAAGACAGCTACAGGAGGAGGTGGTGAGGCTCCAAAGTATCCTCTGCCAAGAGGAGTTTATCGAGTCAGTGCTGGGGAAGACCTCCAGGACTGGAGGAAGGACTGCCAAAGGCAGCGCTAGAGGAGGGAGAGGACATGGACTCTGAGGAAAGTGGAAGTGGGAGGCTTGTGACCTCTGGCAGCAAGCAGGAATCTTCATCTCCACCTGCAGTAGTTTGCCTGGAGAACAGATATGTAATGTGCCTCCCCTGCTAGCAACAAAGGAGGAGGAGTACACTGCATTGATGGAGGAGGACAGGACTGGCTTCCCCAAGGTGGGATGGATCAAGATACCACCACCAAGAAGAAGCAACAGGTGGTGGTGGTTAGAGACTGCCTTCTGTGGGAGATGAAAGGATCCATCTGCCCACTTGACCTATTGTCTTGGGAGGTCTGTTGCTTGCCCAGAGCCTGGAGCCTGGATCCAAGATGTTACAGAGGGATTACTGAGACTTATCTGACTTCTGACTACTACCCCATGCTGCTCATTCATGTGGGCGTCAATGATACTGCCAGGAGAGATGCTGAGTAGATCAAAAATTACTACAGGGCTCTGGGTACAAGGGTGAAGGGTGAAGGGGTACAGGTGGTATTCCTGAAGCTTCCAGTAGAGGGAAAGGGCCCAGGTGGTATTAACAGCAGGGCTTTGACCATGAGCTGATGTTCCAAGAAGAAGGATTACTAGGAATAAATGGGATCCACCTAACAAAGAGAGGATAGGCTCACTAATCTAGTGAGAAGGGGTTTAAACTATGTTCACTGCAGAATGGAGACCAATGCTCTGACATAAGTGGAGAAGTGGGTGACCTGGAAGAAGTGCAAGCTCGAGTGAGACAGTCTCATTCTTCCTGAGAAATCAGGGCAATTGGCTAGTTACCTTACATGACTGTACATGAATACATGGAGCCTGGGAAACAAGCAAGAAGAATTGGATGTCCTTGCACAGTCATAGAACTATGTTGTGACTGGAATAACAGGGACCTGGTGAGATAGCTTGCATGACTGAAGCACCGCCATGGATGCATGTAAACTGTTCAGGAAGGACAGAGAGAGGAGAAGGATATTGTACATTATGTAAAAGAGTCATACGATTGCTCAGAGCTCAAATATGAAACTAGAGATAGACCTGTTGAAAGTCTCTGGGGGAAACAACAAGGGAGATGTCATGTTGGGGGTCTGCTATAGACCACCAGACCAGGAGGAGGTAGTGAATCTTTCTTTGAATAGCTAACAAGTTTCCCAATCACAGGCCCAGGTTCTCATGTGGGATTTCAATCACCCTGACATCTGCTGGGAGGGCAATACAGCATTGCACAGGCAATCCAGGAAGTTTGTGAAGAATGCTGGGAATAACTTCCTGGTGTAGGTGCTGGAGTGACCAGCTAGGGGCCATGATCTTCTTGTCCTGTTGCTCAAAACCAGGGAAGAATTGGTGGGGAATGTAATAGTAGATGGCAACTTGGGTAGCAGCAACCACAAGATGACTGAGCTCAGGATCTTGAGGAAAGGAAGGATGGTGTTACCTGTCAGCTCCATGTTCTTGGGGAACCCTGACTCAGGACACAGACTGTCTGATTCACAAAGAATCGCCCCTCCACACACACACCTAAACAGAAACTGATTAAGATACAGTGAGAGACACACCTAAAACCCTCCAGATAAGGGTGACAAAAGTGAAACAACTGCCCTAGGTCTCATTTGCATCTGAGATGGGAACAGATGA
>NW_017728950.1:72488010-72498321 GCF_001723895.1 Crocodylus porosus
GAGGTATTCTGTTTAACTGTGTGCTTGTGTCTGACTGTAGTTATTGTTGCTCTGATGAACTGATTCTTGGCATATGAGAGTGTCAGCCTGTCCGTGCTGATCAACCTGGCCAGGACAGGCTTGTCACGTTAATCTGTGTGTGTTTGTGGGTATGACTGATTTGGGGACTGAAGGAACCCAGCCCCACTGAACTGAGTCCTGCAAGATAGCTCCATTGGGGGTGAGGGCTTGCAGGGGGAAAGATACAGCTTCGTATAGAAACACCAGTAACACAATCATCACATTGATAGAATTACCAAGACCCTAGCCCTAATAAATGAGCACACCGCAAAGTAGCAGGCAAATGTGGTAACAATGGAGAGCAGCAAAGGACCCTGGACTTCAGAAAAGCAGACTTTGACTCACTCAGGGAACTCCTGGGCAGGTTCCCCTGGGAAGTCAGTCTGAGGGGGAGAAGAGTCCAGGAGACTTGGCTGTACTATAAAGAAACCTTATTGAGATTGCAGGAACAAACCATCTTAATGTACAGGAGGACTAACAAGTATAGCAAAAGACCAGTTTGGCTTAGTAGGAAACTTCAGTAAGCTAAATCACAAAAAGGAAGCTTATAAAATGTGGAAAGTTGGACAAACAACTAGGGAGGAGTAAAAGAGTATTGCATGCAGGGATGAAGTCAGGAAGGCCAAAGTGCAACTGGAGCTACAGTTAGCAAGGGACATGAAAGGAAACAAGAAGGGTTTCTACAAGTATGTCACTAACAAGAGGAGGATCAGGGAAAGTGTGTCTCCCTTGTCAAATGGGGGAGGCAACCTAGTGACAGAGGATGCAAAAAAAGCTGAAGTACTCAATGCCTTTTTCACCTCAGTCAACTCCCAGACTACTGCACCTGGCCGCAGTTAGGGGATGAGGTGAGCAGCCAACTGTGGCAAAAGAACAGTTTGGGGACTATTTAGAAAAGCTGGATATGTACAGGTTCATGGGCCCAAATACAATGCACCTGAGGGTGCTGAGGGAGTTGGCTGATGTGATTTTAGACCCACAGGCCATCATCTTTGAAACCTCATGGCAATCAGGAAAGATCCTGACTGACTGGAAAAGGGCAAGTAAAGTGCCCAAATTTAAGAAAGGGAAAAAGGAGGATCCAGTGAACTACAGACCAGTTAGCCTCACTTAAGACCCTGGAAAAATCATGGAGCAGGTCCTCAAAGAATCCATCTCTAAGCACCTGGAGGAGAAGATGATTAGAAATAGACAGTGTGGAACCTGACTGCCTTCTATGATGAGATGACTGGGTCTATTGATGTGGGGAGACCAGTGGATGCGGTATACTTTGACTTTAGCAAATCTTTTGATGTGATTTCCCACAACATTCTCTCAGGTAAGCTAAGGAAGTACAGGTTGGATGAATGAACTGTAAGGTGGATAGAAAACTGGCGGATCATTGGGCTTAAAGAGTAGTAATCAATGTCTTGATGTCTAGCTGGCAGCCGGTATCAAGTGGAGTGCCCCAGGGGTTAGTTCTGGGGCTGGTTTTGTTCAGAATCTTCATCAATGATCTGGAAGATGGGATGAAGTGCATCCTCAATAAGTCTGCAGATGACACCAAGCTGAGGGGAACAGTAGATACACTGGAGGGTAGGGCTAAGGTTCAGAGACCTAGACAAATTGGAAGACCGAACCAAAAGAAATCTCATGAGGTTCATTTGAGTACAAATGCAAAGTCCTGCACTTAGGATGGGACAATCCCATGCACCGGTACAGGCTGGGGACTGACTGGCTAAGCAGCAGATCTGTAGAAAAGGACCTGGAGATTACACTGAACAATAAGCTGAATATGAGCCAACAGTGTGCCTTAGTTGCCAAGAAGGCTAACAGCATACTGGGCTGCATTAGTAGGCATGTTGCCAGCAGATCAAGGGAAGTGATTATTCCCCTCTATTCAGCACTGGTGAGGCCACATCTGGAGTACTGTGTCCAGTTTTGGGACCCCCACTGCAGAAAGAGTGTGGACCAACTGGAGGGAGTTCAGCAGAGGGCAACAAAAATGGTTAGGAGACTGGGGCACATCACTTATGAGGAGAGGCTGAGGGAACTGGTGTTATTTAGTCTTGAGAAGAGAAAACTGAGGCAAGATTTAATAGCAGCCCTCAACTACTTGAAAGGTGGTTCCAAAGAGGATGGAGATAGACTGTTCTTAGTGGTGGCAAATGAGAGAATAAGGATCAATGGTCTCAAGTTGCAACAAGAGAAGTTTAGGTTAGATATTAGGAAAAAACTTTATCACTAGGAGGATAGTAAAACACTGGAACAAGTTACCCAGAGAGGTGGTGGAATCTCCATCCTTGGAGGTTTTTAAGACCTGGCTACACAAAGCTTTGGCTGGGATGATCTAGTTGGGGCTGGTCCTGCTTTGAGCAAGGGGTTGGACAGGATGACCTCCTGAGGTCCCTCTCAACCCTATTTTTTTATGATTCTATGATAAAATCTGAACAACTGTAGCCCTCCCACACGTAAAGAAAATTAGAAAGCAACAAGTTTACCTAGGACAATGGGGTGAAACAAAGCAGAATCTGGAAATTTTCTACTCGTACCTTTTTCAAGCTGCCAAATGAAATCTTTTTCAAATTCCCATCACTACAGTATGAGTGAAAATGTGAAAGGTCAGCCAATTGGATATGATTTTAGGGTCTACAGAGACAAGGTCCAGTTGAGGATGACAGTGATGACAGCAAAAACCAAACCATCTTGATTGATCAGCTGGCTGGGGTTTGGGGTTTTTTTTGTTTAATGTACACAGAGACCTCTTCTGCACTGTTCCTCTGATTGCATCAACCCCCCATCCCCAGTAGAATCCCAGCAACAGTTTTCTTGTTTTCTCCAGATTCAAGTTAACCAGCTGCACGTTTAATTAAATTTCAGGGATTTTAAGAGGATAAATCAAAGATAAGAAGATAAAATAACTAAAGAATCAAACCTTCATTAGATAAGAAGATTCACTGGATATGATTGCACAGCTTTGAAAGACTTGTGTTTACCTCAAGAATTTGGTGAGATGGATTATGAAAAGTTGACTGATGTGATGAAGAGGTACTATGCTCCTCAAAAAGTGTCCTAGCTGAGAGCTATGCATCTCATTTAAAGCCTCATTTAAAATACTACACAGCAAACCTTCCCCAGCGGCACATCTAACACATGCACCCTGTTGGGAGCAAATCTGCTCCCAAGGGGAGCAGCCTGGTACAGGGCTGCTCCTGCCCTGCTCTTCCCCCATGCAGCAGCCAGGGGGAGCTCCAGGCTCCCCCAGGGTGTTAGCCCAGAGGCTGGCAGGGGGCACAGAGGCCAGTCCTGATGCTCACAGGGCCTTACAGCACATCAGGAAGGGTCTGGGTGGGCACCTGGGAGCTAAGCAGCACCAGGACTGGGGACAGACAACTCCCCATCCCCTCTGGCCCCCTGCTAGTGTAACTGATTAGCTCTGGGTCAGGGTCTGTACAAGCATGACCGTGCAGTAACCACAGTAACTACTGCACAGTTAGCTAGTACCTGTATTTACAGGTACTAGCTAACTGTGCAGTAGATTAATTTAATGTGCAATAAATGCCATGCACATGTAGATAGTGGTGCTTCACTACACAGTAAAGCATCTTGTGTAGACATAGCCGAGGTTGTCTAGTTTGTGAATGTCAAATAGATTTAGGCACTACATAGGTACTTAGCATCACAGGAGCATACAAAAGTAGTGCTGGAAGGGGCTTCACAAGATAATCTAGTCTAGCCCCCTCTTCAGTGGAGGATCATCCCTGACTAAACCATCCCAAACAAGTGTTTGTCCAACCTGCTCCTCAGACTTCCAAGGATAGAGATGCCACAGTGTTTCTAGGTAGCCTGTTCCAGTGCTTGACCAACCTCAAGTTTCTCCTCATCTCCGATTTAAATATTCCCTACTGAACCTTGAGACCATTGTTTTCCAAAATCAAGTTAATAGCATCTCTGGACACATGCTGTAGCTGAACTTTATCTGCCTATGTAGGATTTCTGGCAAAAATGTGGGTGCTTGGAGGTCTTGGGGAAGGTGTTTATGAGTCTCACCTCTAGTTCCATGTTCAGCTCTAAATTTACCATGTAAACCCTTATGACAGATTTCCTCAGTGCCCCTTTCTAGTTTAGCATGTCACACTGCATTTATTGATTCATCCAGGGATAAATGAAGTCTGAAGCCTCTTTTCCTCTCTAATTGTAGCCTCAGGTACTGTTATTATGCCTCTGCCACAGTCACTGGCCCATGACTGGCCCTTTGAGTCACCTCTCACCAAGAGAAGCAAGCCATCCTGGTCTACCAAATCCCCAAACCGTGCCAAGCAGGCCTTACTCAAAACCTAGACTCCCAGTGTGGAATCCTTTCTACCACAGTCCTCCTAAATTAATAGTTGCTCACCCCTTCAAAGCTACTGTCATCTCCAAGCCTCCCACAACAGCTTCTAGCTGGAAGAGCACCTTCCTGGCTGGGAGCTGTCCAGCTCTGCAGCACATGGCTCAGGATCTTCTACTCAGGCCCTGCACCCCAGGCAAAGCTGAGCCCAGGCCCTTCCCTCACAATCTTTATAAACCCAAGGAAGACAGGGTCAGAAGTAGCCTGCAGTCTATGTCTTACAAAGACCTCCACCTACTCTACCGGTGCTTCAAATCCTTTATTTCAGTGTGGGAATTCCTAACTATTGGGGTGCCTATACAGGACTTTGGCAGAATTGAAGCACCTAAGTCACAAACAGCCATCCCAGACAGTCCCATTCAGCTGCTGCAAACACATTTAGGCACCTAGATTGACTAGGTACCTCCAATTTGGCTTGAAAATATCACTAGACATCTATACTTGGTAGAGCTGTGCAAAGCTTTGGTAGCCAATTCAATTCAGAGGAGATTTGGCCTGATTCAGGAACTGAATCTCTGAATCTGAATCTAATTGTGAGACCAATTAAAAGCTCCAAATTGATTCAAAGCATCTAAATTTATTCAGAAAAGCTTTGGAAAAGATTTGGCTGATTTGGAGATTCAGCCATAGACTAAACAGGCTGCTGACACAGCTGCCTCTAGCTGGTAAGTCTGCTGGGGTTGGGGAAGGGGGCAGGAAAGGGGCATGGGGGAGGGAGGGATTGGGCCTGGGGCTGAGGCTGGGGCTGGGGCTGGGACAAGCATCCCAGCCAGGGTGGGAGGGGCTTGTTTCTCAGGGAAGAAGTGGGGGCGGGTGTGGGATGCAGATGCAGCAGCACTGGGAGCAGGGGCTGTGCCCTGCTGCCTCTTGCCCAGCTGGGGCAGGTGGGGGGTGGGACGCAGGCATGACTTGCTCTAGGCAGAAAAGCACAAGCAGCAGAAGGGTAGAGCCCCCACCCCCAGTGCTGAAGCAGGTGCGGTAGCCCTGGGAGCAGGGGCTATGCCCTGCTGCTGCCAAAAGCAAGCCGCACCAGCATAGCACCCCCTCCCCACGCCGGCTGGGCTGGGCTGGGCGAGGACGGGGCCAGGCAGGCCGGCCATGGGGGCTTCTCCCACAGCTCCCTCCACTGGGGCATAGGCAGGTACAGCTGGAGGAGCCTCTGGTTAAGCCTCCATGGCTGCCCAGCCCAGCCCTATACACCACCTAGGCCCAGCCTCCCCGCACTTAAAAAAAAAAAAAAAAGCCCCATCCTTACTGGCAGTAGCAGGGGCTCTGGGGGCTCTGGGACCATGTGGCAGAGCCTACCCCTACACAGCTCCCAGTCCCTGATCTCTTCCCCCCTGCCCAGCAGCATCCCTGATGCCCAGCCGCAACATCCCGACACTTAAAAAAAAAAATACCCACATTCACCAGCTCTGTCAGTGGTGATCAGGGCCTCTGGAAGCTTGTGGCAGAGCCTCCTCATGCAATGAGGGGCAGCAGGGATCTTCCCTCTCCACTCCCCACTTGGCACCCGCACAGCAACTGTTGCATTGTGCAGGTGCAGTGTGGCTCAGCAGGGAACAGTGCACTGTCTGGGAGCTGGAGTGGCTCCAGCAGTCAGCCAGAGCCCGGCACCACTCAGCCCCAGCTCCCAGACAGTGCGCAGTGCCCTGCTGCACAGCACTGCACCTATGCCATGAGGCAGCTTCCTCATAGTTTCATAGTTGGTAGGGTCAGAAGGGACCTGAGCAGATCATCAAATCTGACCCCCTGCCATGGCAGGCAAGAGTACTAGGGTCAAACGACCCAGGCAAGGTGTTCGTTTAGCCTCCTCTTAAAGACCCCCAGCATAGCAGCCAGTACCACTTTACTTGGAAGTTGGTTCCAGATCCTAGCTGCCCTGACAGTGTCTAGCCTAAATCTACCCTCTGCCAGCTTGTGACCGTTATTTCTAGTCACTCCTGGTAGTGCGCGGGGGAACAAAAACTCCCCCAATGCCTACTGGTCCCCCCTGACTAGTTTATAAATGGCCACTAGATCCCCCTCAGCCTTCTCTTGTGGAGGCTGAACAGGTTCAGGTCCCATAGCCCCTCTTCGTAGGGCCTGCCCTGCTGCCCCCTGATCATGCAGGTTGCCCTCCTCTGGACCACATCCCTCCTGAAGTGTGGCGCCCAGAACTGGATGCAGTATTCCAACTGCAGCCTGACCAGTGTTGCATAGAGGGGGAGGATCACCTCCTTGAAGGAAGATCATCACCTCATGGGTGCCAGGTTGGGGGGAGTGATTCCTGCTGCCCCCCACTGCTCCATGCTACATAGGGGAGCTCTGCCATCATCTCCCAGAAGCCCTGATCACCGCTGCCAGAGCTGGTGAGTGCAGGGATTTTTTTTCCTAAGTGCCGGGCGGGGATGGGGCCAGTTGGGGCAGCCACGGGGGCTTCTCCCATGGCTCCCCCCACCCAAGGAGAGGCAGGCACAGCTAGAGGAGCCATGGGAGAACTTGTAACCACCCAGCTTTTCCTGACTCTCCCCAGCTCATCTGAATCACCAAGTTAGCACTGAAACAGCACCAAATCTCTGATCCTGATTCAGCTGAATTGAATGGGGACAGTGATTTGAATCACTGAATCGAATCACTCCTCCAAATCAGCCAAATCCAAATCCAAATTGAGTACTTCCCTATTCGCACAGGCCTATTGCCCAGCCAGTGCAGGGAGGCAGGTGCTGCTGCCACTTGCCAGCCAGTGCAGGGGGATGCGGGAGGGTGGGTACTGCTGCTGCTTGCCAAGCCAGCATGGGGGTGTGTGGGGAGGTGGGCGCTGCTGCCCTTGCCAGCCAGCACAGAGGGGGCACAGCGGGGTGGGCACTGTCACCACTTGCCAGCTGGGGTGGCAGCACTAGCACTGCTGCTTGTTGCCAGCCGGTGTGGAAGGGGTGTGGGTGCTGCCACCATTTGCCAGCCAGCATGGGGGATGGGTGCTGCTTCCACTTACCCAGCCAGTGCGTTGGGGATGTGGGAGGAAGGGTACTACCACCACTTGCCAGCCAGGGTGTGGGGGCAGGCACTGCTGCTGCTTGCCAGCCTGGGCGGGGGATTGGGTGCTACCGCCACTTGTGTAGCTGGGAGCAGAGGCTATGGCCTGCTGCCACTTGCCCCCTTCTGCCTGGAGTGAGCCACACCCACATCCCACCCCCTGCCCTACTGGGCAAGCAGCAGCAGGGCATAGACCCTGCTCTAAGCACTGCTATGCCAACATCTCATGCCCCTCTGCCCCCCTTTCTGAGTCCCATGCCCCCCACCCTGGCTGGGCAGCTTGTCCCAGCACGAGCCCCAATTCCTCCCTCCCCCCACACCCCACAACCCTTCCCTTCTCCCCTCCCCTAACCCCAACAGACTTACCAGCTGGAGGCAGCTGTGTCCAGCATAGTGAGGACTGCTGCCTTTTTAGTCTATTGTCAAATCTCTGAAGTGGCGCTAAATCCTCAGATATGATTCAGCCGAATTGAATCGGGACAGATTCGAATCTCCAAATTGAATCGCTGTACCTCTGTATCCTCCAAATTCGAATCTGAAGTGAATACTTGCCACTTCGCATGGGCCTAATACTTGGACTACTGTACATGCTCAGAAATGATCCAGACAGGCCAAAAAAGCACTTAATTCCCATCTAAGCCGTGCTGAGCTTCTGATTGGCCTGACAGCCCTAAACCCCTGATTCCTCAGGAAGGGATAGCACATGCTGAGCAACTGATTGCTACTAAGCAGCACATGAATATGTATTTCTAACTTTTCCAAAGAGTTCCCTAACCCAAAAGCTGTGGTTAGGGTCCATGGTCCATTCCTCTTGAAGATATAGTACTCTGGAGCTGGTAATACAAAATTTTTGCAGACAGAAACGAAAAAAAAACAAGAGAGAGTTTCACCACTATATCCTAGTGGATAGGGCATCCCTTCTTAAAGAAGAGTACCTTAATCAGTCATTGGTTAAAACATCAGAAACCAGGGCCCTTTGGAAGGTGGGAGTCCTGAATTCTGGCCACAAGATAACGTCCATGTTTTAACTAATGTCTACCGTAAAATGCAGAAAGTGTCCAGGCAGAAGGGACCAGAACTGAGGACTCCCCCTCTTTCCAGAGAGTGACCTCCTTAGTGAGGTGGAGAGATGGATTCCACCTTGTTCACTCCCTTGACTATTACATTTAACAGTCACTTGCTAAAAAAAACAGCAATAAAACTGAACAGGAGCCAGAAACCAGGATGTACTTCTTCCCAAAATGCCCTCTTCATTAGGCTATAAGAGCACACTTCTTCTTGCTTAATTTCTTTCTGGCCTTATGAATCTTTTAGCAGCCTGACTGGGCCTACTTCAACAGGAGGGGGACCCCATCCAGCCTGACCCACAGGCTGGTGGTTATGACACACTTTCTGAGGTAGAAGATACGGCCTTCAATTTATTCAAAATTTGGAAAGGATAGAACCCAGAATTCTAACTTTTGCCACCAAGCTATTGGGCAAAAAGTAAGTGCTACCACCAGTTGTATTCAAGTGCTTTATGCTGCAGTCACAGTTGCTTTCAGGTCAGCATTCTGCTTCAGGTGTTTGGGAATCTCTCTTCTGGGCAATCTGGCTTTTCCCATGACAGAAATTCCTCCGGCAAAGCCCTAAATTAATTGCCTATTTCAGAGATCGGCCAAGAGTCCCTACACACTCTGTGCCCAGTACTTCCTTTTCACTAGCTGTAGATGCCTCCCTGCTGAATGATCAAGGGATCTGGATCACCACTGAGAAGCATATAGGTCTCCCCATTTGCCATGTAAGAAATCTAGTACCTAACCTTGTGGGTTGGATTCATCTCTTAGGGCAAGCCACCTAAAAGTTTAAGAATTGCAATGCCTAAGTGGAGGTGCCTGCAAAACCAATATGAATCTATCCATTACTGCTATGAAATAACAGATTTTCATGCCTTCACTGTCATTACCTCGTGGCATGGCTTTCATTTGCCTCTTGTTGCTTACTGTTTGAGTTAAATGTCAACAGAAATTGGAAGGGCACTGCTTTCTACCTGTCCTTCTGGTTAGGATTTCTTATGAGGGTGAAGGGATACCCAGGGTTTAAAATAGTTTTTGTGACTTGTCATCAGCAGATGTTATAAATGACAAAGACATCATATGGAGTGATTCTTGTGTAAACTTATTGTTTTCCTATCCAACTTTAAACCAACTTTGAACCACCAATAGTTGACTCCAAGAAGAACATGAGCTGGCAGTGTAATGAGGCCATCAACAAAGCCAATCGCACCTTGTCGTATATTAGCAGATGCATGACCAACAGATCAAGGGACGTGATGCTCCTCCTCTATGCGGCATTGCTTAGGCTGCAGTTGGAGTACTGTGTCCGGTTTTGGGCGCCGCACTTCAAGAGGGACATGGTAGACCTGGAGATGGTTCAGAGGAGGGCCATTTGCATGATTAGTTGTCTCCATGAAAGACCCTACAAGGAGAGGTTGAGAGATTTGGATCTCTTCAGCCTATATAAAAGATGGCTGAGGGGTGACCTTGTAACCACCTATAAATTTATCAGTGGAGGACATCAGGGAATTGGGGATGAGCAGTTTAGCAGGGTGCCCCAGGGAGTAACTAGGAATAATGGGTGCAAACTAGTGGAGAGTAGATTTAGCTTAGAAATTAGGAAGAAATTTTTTACAATAAGGGTGGCCAGAGTCTGTAATGGGTTTCCAAGAGAGGTGGTTCTATCATTCTTCACCTCCGTTTTCTTGTGCAGGGACCAGGACTTCCCCTCTATGATGCCAGACGGACTCGAGGGGGATGCCTCCAGACCTCAGGTTGGGGAGGACCGGGTTAGAGAGCTTCTGGAGGGGCTGGACATGTTCAAGTCAGCGG